>NC_088710.1:9354795-9508047 GCF_963576615.1 Watersipora subatra | reverse complement strand
CTTTATAGTAGCTTTATAGTAACTTTAGAGTAGCTTTATAGTGACTTTATAGTAGCTTTAGAGTAGCTTTATAGTAGCTTTAGAGTAGCTTTATAGTGGCTTTATAGTAGCTTTATAGTAGCTTTAGAGTAGCTTTATAGTAGCTTCATAGTAACTTTAGAGTAGCTTTATAGTGACTTTATAGTAGCTTCAGAGTAGCTTTATAGTAGCTTTATAGTAGCTTTATAGTAACTTTAGAGTAGCTTTATAGTGACTTTATAGTAGCTTTAGAGTAGCTTTATAGTAGCTTTAGAGTAGCTTTAGAGTAGCTTTATAGTAGCTTTATACTAGCTTTATAGTAGCTTTATAGTAGCTTTAGAGTAGCTTTATAGTAGCTTTATAGTAGCTTTAGAGTAGCTTTATAGTAGCTTTAGAGTAGCTTTATAGTGGCTTTATAGTGGCTTTATAATGACTTTATAGTGACTTTATAGTAACTTTAGAGTAGCTTTATAGTGGCTTTATAGTAGCTTTATAGTAGCTTTAGTTAGCTTTATAGTAGCTTTATAGTAACTTTAGAGTAGCTTTATAGTGACTTCATAGTAGCTTTAGAGTAGCTTTATAGTAGCTTTAGAGTAGCTTTATAGTGGCTTTATAGTAGCTTTATAGTAGCTTTAGAGTAGCTTTATAGTAGCTTTATAGTAACTTTAGAGTAGCTTTATAGTGACTTCATAGTAGCTTTAGAGTAGCTTTAGAGTAGCTTTATAGTAGCTTTATACTAGCTTTATAGTAGCTTTATAGTAGCTTTAGAGTAGCTTTATAGTAGCTTTATAGTAGCTTTAGAGTAGCTTTATAGTAGCTTTAGAGTAGCTTTATAGTGGCTTTATAGTGGCTTTATAATGACTTTATAGTGACTTTATAGTAACTTTAGAGTAGCTTTATAGTGGCTTTATAGTAGCTTTATAGTAGCTTTAGTTAGCTTTATAGTAGCTTTATAGTAACTTTAGAGTAGCTTTATAGTGACTTCATAGTAGCTTTAGAGTAGCTTTATAGTAGCTTTAGAGTAGCTTTATAGTGGCTTTATAGTAGCTTTATAGTAGCTTTAGAGTAGCTTTATAGTAGCTTTATAGTAACTTTAGAGTAGCTTTATAGTGACTTCATAGTAGCTTTAGAGTAGCTTTAGAGTAGCTTTATAGTAGCTTTATACTAGCTTTATAGTAGCTTTATAGTAGCTTTAGAGTAGCTTTATAGTAGCTTTATAGTAGCTTTAGAGTAGCTTTATAGTAGCTTTAGAGTAGCTTTATAGTGGCTTTATAGTGGCTTTATAATGACTTTATAGTGACTTTATAGTAACTTTAGAGTAGCTTTATAGTGGCTTTATAGTAGCTTTATAGTAGCTTTAGTTAGCTTTATAGTAGCTTTATAGTAACTTTAGAGTAGCTTTATAGTGACTTCATAGTAGCTTTAGAGTAGCTTTATAGTAGCTTTAGAGTAGCTTTATAGTGGCTTTATAGTAGCTTTATAGTAGCTTTAGAGTAGCTTTATAGTAGCTTTATTGTAACTTTAGAGTAGTTTTATAGTGACTTTATAGTAGCTTTAGAGTAGCTTTATAGTAGCTTTATAGTAGCTTTACAGTAACTTTATAGTAGCTTTATAGTAGCTTTATAGTAGCTTTATAGTAACTTTATAGTAGCTTTAGAGTAGCTTTAGAGTAGCTTTATAGTAGCTTTATAGTAGCTTTATAGTAGCTTTAAAGTAGCTTTAGAGTAGCTTTATAGTAGCTTTATACTAGCTTTATAGTAGCTTTATAGTAGCTTTATAGTAGCTTTAGAGTAGCTTTATAGTAGCTTTATAGTAGCTTTAGAGTAGCTTTATAGTAGCTTTAGAGTAGCTTTATAGTGGCTTTATAGTGGCTTTATAATGACTTTATAGTGACTTTATAGTAACTTTAGAGTAGCTTTATAGTGGCTTTATAGTAGCTTTATAGTAGCTTTAGAGTAGCTTTAGAGTAGCTTTATAGTAGCTTAAAAGTAGCTTTATAGTAACTTTATAGTAGCTTTATAGTAGCTTTATAGTAGCTTTAGAGTAACTTTATAGTGGCTTTAGAATAGATTTATAGTGGCTTTATGGTGCCTTCATAGTGCCTTCATAGTGGCTTTAGAATGGCTTCATAGTAGCTTTATAGTGGCTTTACAGTGGCTTTATAGTGGCTTTGTGGTGCCTTATAGTGGCTTTATAGTGGCTTTATAGTGGCTTTATAGTGGCTTCCTGTCGGCTTTGTGAAATTGCAAGCTTGCAAGGTTATCTTAATGGTAGTCCTGTATGGCATAATCAGTTTAGTTCTCTACTTATTATAATCATATACGTCATAAAACACATAAAACTGCAATTATGAACAACTTCCTTACAGATATTTGAGACATAATAAAATGTGTTTTAATAGACACAAATGAATTTTAGTGGAACTGGTAGGTAGGCTATATAGTACAGTTCAAAGCCACAGTCAAATCTATGAAGAAGATAACATAGAAAAAACCTGTACAACAGTTGCTGTATAAAAATAGGGTTTGATTTGTTACCTTTTTAGTACAATGTATCAATAAATTTACATTACATACAGTACATGTTCATTTACAAATAAAGTTATCAATATCTATGTGTAACATTAAATTAACAGCGGAATAGAAGTAGTTGTCTGCTCACAAGCTTTATTAGGAATAACTCCAAAAATATATGACTAATTTAAGATTTCTAGTTGTAAGGACTACTTTAGTATTTGCATTGTATGCATGCATTCACTCATCGAAATGATAAGTTTTTAAGCCTAACACACTGAACGATGAATCGAATGTTAGTGCCAATCAAGAAGTTTATAGCCATGTCAGGATAAATAGCAAAACATGCACAACAGTCAAGTGACAAGATCAACTAAAATATTGATGAACTAACATGAAAAGTGGTAGTATGTCGCTGGTAGCTCTTTTCACCTAACACAAGATTTTTAGAACAGAGCACGCCAACATACTATAATGAGGGTTTTTCTCTCAAAAAGCGAGGTAAGGTGTTGAGTCTCTCAGCGAAGTCTATACTTCAGTAGATCATCCCTCATGACGAATTAAACCTTTCGCTACGTTACGTCTCCTTTTCACGCTTTCCGTCTTGAGTGTTTATTACTTGCTCCAAATAATTACTTTTGCCTTTTTATGATGACATCTATTATTTGCGTAGTTTTTTCCCTTAGTATACTATTGAATATGTACTTCACGTCTTTTCTTCAACATTAAATAGCGATAATGATGATAATAATAATACTAATAATAATAATGAACCTCTATTAAAATAATCAGCAATAATAAGAGTTGTGTCCATCCTTCTGTTTGAAGACACACTAAAAGCAATAAAAAATCAACAGGAATTAAAACTAGGTATTCGAAATTCAGCTAGGCAGCCAGGCATGCTACCATCTCCACTACTCTACCACTCTCTTGCAATGTGGAATACTTATGCCCATAGTTATTACACATGATGGTCTCACACGGTACACTGGACTGCATAGGTATGAGCCTTTCTAAAGTAAGAGACTTATCAAAAAAGACTGGAAAACATTCAACAAGCTGCTCCAGTGGGTTCAGCATAAATTTAAAAGATGATGTCTACTTAGGCTGATTTGTTCTGTTATATTCGGCTGAGCAATACTTCAATAATAATAACACTAATAATAGTAATAACAATACGTTACTTTCTGATGTCGAACACTTTTTATTCATTCAAGAAGTAGATCTTATTCCTTTATTGCAAGGTTGGGAAAGCCAGTTATGAAAGCCATATAAAAATCTAGCTCTCAGGCTGGGAGTTTGCTTGTTCACCTTAGTGGTTCCCAGTCTAGAAAAAAACATTTTTATGTGCACTTTACATCCTACTGTTTAAGGCTTTGTTGCCCTTGATGATAAATTAGGGTCATAAAACATCCACCCTGTATTGTTGCTTCTATTTGCACTAAACAGTCAAACATAGCTGTCAAAAAACTTTAGAAAATACTGAGTAGAAGATTGACGCAGTTACAGCTCCCCGTGTTTCCTCACCAGGTTAACGTGGTGATGTTCAAGACAGTTTGAAGTACTTAATGGCGCATTTAACATTAAAAATAACTTTTATGAGGCTGTTCAACTTTTGTCCACTCTGATTGTATACAGACAGCGAGGTGAAAAGTCTTCAAACTGAAGAAGAAAAACTAGTTGGAGCTGCCAGACAGGAAAAAGAGAGCCTCAGGAATTTGAGAAACGAAGAAGATAAGACGATTAATGCTCTTCTTCAGAAGGCTGAGTTGTTGGACTCTCAAACTGCTAAGAGAGATGAGCAACATAACAAGACAATAGAAAAACTGGTTATCCCAGTGGGAGAAGGTATACCTAACTCATGAACTCTTTAAATCTCTAGCAAAAGACAGAAATCTATGGTTTTGCTGTAGCTTTGGTAAGAGAACAAAAAGGCAAGAAAATACTGTTTCCAAATTATTTAAGGAATCCTTTGGAGCCCACAAGACGACGCTTGAAATATATTGCTGAGCCTTTGTACATGTATTAGTGCTATATTAAACTTTTGAAAGGTTTTGGTAATAGCTATACGTGCACCCATACCGTGACATACCGTATATATAGCTTTGCAAGTTTCACAGACCTCCAAGTTTATATGAAGCCTTAGAGTTTAAAGAGATGAAAGAGTTTGGTTGGAATAACGTTGTGTCACACTCGAGTTCATCTCTTGGGCAATTAAGCCTTAAAACTTACTGCTTAACAGTCAATCATCATGGGAAGGAAGGCTGGTCTACCTGGTCAGGATGGAGTCAGTGCTTTGGATTTGGCTGCAAAACCACTGGTAAATCTCAACGGTTTAGAGTATGCTTGTCAGCAGGAGGTCAATGTGGAGGTGGCTCATGGCAGCATAAGGTAAACTTTTGTATGAGGTTATTTAATTATTACAGATAGTTGAAACTTTGAATTCTATTTACTGCAATGGCTGTGTATACATAATTTTGTCCAGGTTTATTACGTGGATCTAACAAGAATTTTCAGGTTTACTAGGAGTTGTCTTCTTTATACCTTATTGCAGACTAGTGTAGAGCAGGCTTCAACAAATTTCTTATCAATAGTAACTGTTCTATAAATAACGTTGTCTAAGACCTGCAAATGATTTGTAGAGGAACCAATCTTTACTATAATAAGAGCTGTGTCCGTCTGTCCGTTTGTCCAAAGCCATTCTGGCTAACTGCATTGGTGGAAAAAAATGGCTTTTCGCGAAAATTTACCTTGGACACTCTGTTTCACAGATCGGCCTAAACTACTCAGGCACATTATCACTTCACGAGATAATTATGAACATACTGATTACTCATGACAATCGCCCATGGTGCACAGGACTGCCAAGCATACTAGTATATTATAGTATTTAATGTATAGTAGTAGTATAGTAACATTGAAAAGACCCGTACTGTGGGATATAGTGTTATTCAAGTAAAGAATTTTTAGTATTGCAAAAATGATCTTACCACAAAGTTCTGTATTATTAGTTATATTTCACTGTGCATTATATAGTCTAGGCAACATGGAGCAATCGAAACCATTGTTAAAATATTGCTCAGCTGGTATGTAATACTTTGGCGTTTGTTACTTTGGCAAACAATATTTGGTAATCAGCAGTTTAAAGGTTAAATTAACAAAATTAAAAGGTGATGCTGATAAGTTGATAAAATGCCAAGTTCAAGGTCATTAAGTTTAGCAATAAAGTAAATAAATACCTTTACATTTACCTTTACATGTACCTTTACAGGTACACATGTACCTTTACAGGTACATTACTCTATCAGATTGCGGACCTGGGTAGGCTATGGGAATAGGCAGCTAGAAAAGATCATGAGATGATCTTTAGCATACTTTGAGAATACTTCATTATATTATACCGTATTATATTTTACATAAACAGGTCTTGATCTCCCAGCTTTATTATTCTCACAAAGGAGTCATATGAACTAAGTCAATATAGTTCTGTTACATTTCCTGTACACTTTTTATATACTTTCTGTATACTCTTGATATACTTTCTGTACACTTCTGATATGCTTGTTTTATACTGCTGGTATGTTGCTGGTATGTTTAGTACACTTTTGGTACACTTTTTGCAGCTGTGTAGGCGCCCCTGCACTCCATTACTGTCCGAGAAGATGAATGGCTGGTCAGCATGGTCTAGCTGGGCACAGTGCTCTGAAACTTGTGGAGCTGGCAAAACAGGCAGAGATAGAACCTGCAACAAACGTACCTTTATAGTAGTACAAATACACAGATGATTGGTATAAAATTATGTAAAAATTAACATAAAACTAATCAAACCTGTAATTATTAAAAAAGAATGCAGCTCTAGCTGTTTCCATTACTTCTAAACAGCAAAAACTTATCATGGGTTTTTTTTAATGAGTTGAAAAAACCATAAAAGTTGTTTATAAACATTAATTCTTTTAGCTAACTAGTAGGGTATATAATGGTGTAGAACTAATTAAACTTTTCATCAGAAAAACAAATGAAACAGTTTGATCCACTGCAACACAATGTCTTCAAGTAAAACATTACGATGTACCATTGTTTATAGTTGTGTGCCCGGGTTACTCTCATCAGACTAGACCATGTACTGGTCAACCCTGTGAATCTTTACCCGCTATCACATACGCGGACTCTGGCCCGTACCAGCCAATGGAACATCCTGGAGGATACATGTATGCTGATGGAGGAGAGACTTTCAGCACTGGTGCAGGTAGGCAGGTAACTGATTCTAGTCAGAATAATTATTGTAATCATATAAACATTTCAGAGCATTTGGTTTGTTTAGTATTTTTAACTAAAGTTCTTTTTATAAATGCCCATCAAATGAAAGAAAATATTTGCATTTATTTTTACAGACCGCACTTGTTTTATAAAATAATGTAACCTTAGAACCCCGTAAAAGGTTTAAATGTTATTAGGTAACTCTGAAAGTTACTTTATTATCTTTAGAGTTCAATTTTTAGGCTTTGAATGTTAACTGCAAAATGATAAAATCAGGATTTTATTTTAATCTGCAGTTTCGAATTATATTCAAATAAGTAACGCCTTTTTCTTTCAGGAGATTATATACACACACTTATTGAAATGTAACTGTTAAAAAACTGGGTATACTCTATTCCAGATGGTCATAATCCTTGTCATTTGTTGCTACACATCCCTTTTAAGCATTGACATCATCTGTATGTACCTTGAATAGAAATGCTCTATTTCTATAAGTTCATTTTACTAAAATTTTAACTGCGTTTTGAAACAAAATTAATGTTTTTTGCAAGCTTTGATGAAGTTGAGAATGTTTCAAAATGTGATACTACAAGATTAAACTATCTATTTTGTTGATTTTTGTTAAGAGGATTTGTGCTCCTTCTTTACAGTCGTAACATGCAGGCATCGACCCTGCTTGCACGGAGGAGTATGTATACCTGGGGATGGAGGGAGGCATGGCAGTCCTCTCCTAGACTTTCACTGTAGGTGTGAACACCCTTACACTGGTATTATGTGTGACACTTCCTGTCAGTCCAATTGTAAGTACATTGTAAGTACTGTATATTGAATTTAACTGTTTCTCTGCACATAGTATACAGTAAGTGTGTCATTACTTCCTCCGACAACATTTACATAAATTTTTGTTACCTTTCCAAAGATAAAAGACAGTTTATCAAAAGTGTCCATCAACTTATCAGATAGCTTTTCTTGTTGCCAGAAATACTTATAGGGTATTAGCACACCCTTACGTAACAGAAGTCTATTGCAAAACCTTACTAAGTTACTACAGTGTAATTACCCAATCGATTGTCTAATGCTCACAATCCAAATGACTATGTCTCGTGTCTTCAATAAGTGAATGGATATGGTGAAACTGCCCACAGAGTTACACCGTGTAAATTTCCCACCAAGTTACTCCGTGTCAACTTCTCATCGAGTTACTCCGTGTAAACTGCCTGCCGAGTTAGTCAGCTCATAGAATTAGTCTGTGTAAATTGCTCATAGAGCTACTCACCGTAAACTGCTCGCAAAGCTACTTCAAGTGTAAACTACTCATAGAGTTTCTCAATGTAGACTACTCATAGAGTTGCTCAATTTAAACTGCTGATAGAGCTACTCTGTGTAAACTACTCATGGAGTTACTCAATTTATACTGCTGATAGAGGTACTCCGTGTGAACTGCTCATAAAGTTACTCAGTATAAAGTGCCAACAGATCTACTTGGTGTGAACTGTCTGAAGAGTTACTTAGTATGAACCTACTTGAAACTACAAACTCGATAGAAGACTCCGAACCTCCTAGGGGCTGGGGACATCACCTGCTTTTCTTTAAGCCTGAGCTGCAATGTTTCTAGTAAACATAGGTATATACATGTATCTTCTTCTATATATATATAAATCTCAGAGTCTGTCCATCTGTACAATCATAGCGCACGAAAAATGTGCATTGTGCTGGATTTGAACTCAAAAGCTCCACTTCTGAAGGCAGTGAGTTTACCTTTTAGACTATGTGTTAAACTAAGCGTAGTGATTAACAATAGTGAAGATATTCATTACATTGGTTAAAATAACACTGTGGTTAATTGCGTCACTTGTACCGATTCCGGCTGGCCTCACGGCTCAATGCCCGCGGCGTTTCAAGGGTAATAAAAAAGCTTGCAAACAGTTGCAGATAATGTAGTGTAAAGGTAGCATAGTAGGTAAGGTAATGTCTAATATGCTGTTTTTATTCTTCATGCAATGCAGGACATTCAGCTGGTACATATATATGCTTATGCAGGTTGTAGTGATCACAGTAGTTAATGAACTCCGTGATTACCTGGTAAATCAAAGGTCTGGTTGACAGATCTAATAATATTTAATATAACTATGAGTCCACACTGCTAGCAAAACTACGTAGTTCATAAAACCTCTAACAATTATTTTGAATATATCAATGCTAGCTCCTTTAACGACGTTCTACGTAATATCCGTTCTCTGAGTTGGCTAACTAACTGTTTCGCTTCTTTGTTTTGTTTTATCATTATTGTATGCAAAATTCAGAAAATATTTCTGTTTAAAATGAAATCATTGCCAACAAAGTAATATTCATATAATATAGCCCTATTGCTATATTACTTTTTTCCAAGGTGAAACGAAGGGCATTGTCATTGGTATACTGTCGGGAGTTTTGGTCATTGCTCTATTAGCACTACTTTGGCTAATCTTGACTGGCTGGCGGAGAAGAGTATACAAATGGAAAGATGGTCACCAATCGAGAGGCAGACGTTGCTGGGAGAGATTGTTTGGGTAAGTCGGCACATTCTTCAATTGTATATAATTGTTGTGAAGGTAAGCTGATTATGCAAAAACAACTTGAGGTGTGCTAATCATCGTATGTCATTTGGAAATAGAAATTTGCCACATTGTAAAGGAAACTGCCGGTTCTCTTTGCTTATCCACAAGACAGTAAAGCGATGCAAATAAACACACACGGTGTTTAGTCACCAAAGAATATATAATTCAACCAAAATATATATAAATACATGAAATGAAATGTGTGCACAACAAATAACAATCATGCGAAAAGCTTGCGCTGCTCTGATAAATGGTCCAGACAGGCTTTTTATATGCTTCTTTTCACGGTAGGTTCCTCCTCCTGCTTATAGTTTTCTAGCCAGCTTTCTCTATGATGTAACTCTGTGACTCAGCTCTCGTATCTAAATCATAATGGGGTCATCCTAGCCTGTCTTGACAAGCTGTTGTTTTTGCGTAGTTGTCCCCCCGTCGAGCTGCAAGCAACAACAGCTTGTCACAAGACGTACTGCACCTGATGCATCAGCTGCACTTATAAGGAGTTGTTCTCTTTCGTCTACGCGGCTCGGCTGCGATGTTATTCCGGTCGCTCCATTGGTAATCATAACGGATTTCACGCAAAAATTTATGTAGAAAAATTAGGATAAGAACGTTTAACTGGCGACCTCTCTCTGCAGTAAACTTTATTAGAATTTGAGAACTTAGGCAACAACAGCGACTAAACATGTCGTTATTTGTGCGCTCAGTCAGTTTTATTTCTATTTTTGTATCAGTCAGTTTTATTTGTTCTTATGGATTTTATTTTGAGGTTATTTTATTCTTAAGTTTTACTAAAGTTTATTACAGAAACTGGTCTATGGTTAAACGTTGTAATCTTGTTTTTTTTTACATAAATTTTTGCGTGAAATCCGTTATGATTACCAATGGAGCGACCGGAATAACATCGCGGCCAAGTTGCGTAGACGGAAGAGAACAACTCCCTATATGTGCAGCTGATGCATCAGGTGCAGTACGTCTTGTGACAAGCTGTTGTTGCTCGCCGCTCGACGGGGAGACAACTACGCAAAAACAACAGCTTGTCAAGACAGGCTCGGGTCATCCGAGTATAGCCAAGATAGCTGAGCTGACTCGTTTTGTTTATAACAACTGGACCGGTCCTGTTGCCGTACCTACTTGATTCCATTGGCCGAGCTGGCAATTTCGCAAATACTCTACCTCTAATATATGCCACTACTTCTTGACCTTCAATCTGGTCCACTCAGTGTTGGTGCCTGGCTGGCTGCCACTACCATATGATAAATAATCCTAAAACAGAATTGATGGGGTTTGTTTGTGATTTACAATATTTAGTTGCCTAGAATGACTGACTTGAAATTCAATTCCTAAGAAAGACAACTGATGGTGACAGGAATGCCATTCAACTTTATATAGCTCTCTTCCACTGGACTTATCTTCAGTTGTCGAGGTTCCCTTGCCAATGGATTCAGAAATGTCCAGCCAAGATCACTGAGCCATTGTTTGTGTAACAAATTCTTTTAAAACCCTCACAGCCTCTGTTAAGCAGACATACTCTATCTTCAAGAGACTGCCCACTCGCTATACATGTGCAAAACCATGCTTTTAAAGATATCTACATTTGTTATAAATTTTAGTGTAGTAAATTAAATATATAATAAAAAATATGTCTTACTTGATTCAGTTGTATGTGTTCTACAGGTCAAGGTCATATGCTGATTCTTCCTACAACAATTACTATAGCTATGGCTCAAGCACGTATACTGGATGCTCGGCTGGGGACTCCACCTGTCAAGCACTGTCTGTTGATGCCATAGATGGTTATTCTGCACCCATAGAGCTGTCGTTTGACAAGGGTGAGTCATCGATTTACCATATTGACCCAGTGTATGGCAATCATTAAATATGAGCTTGGGTGTCATACTCAGCTTATCGGAGGTACTAACAATCACAAAAAAATCAGTTTGATAAGACAAGCTATGAAGTTCCAACTGTGGCAGTTATATCAATAGTGTGGCAGATGTTGGCGGGTCCTCTACTGGGTCCTGCCCCAAAGACGCCGGTCAGCCTATGACTTGGCCCAGTCGGAACAAGAAGCCAACATCAACCGAACTGGCCAGGAACCACTTGTCAGAGAAAGGCTGGCTGAAGAAAAACGAACCAGCAGGTCCTCGAGCTAAAGGGGCAGGCCATCTAGTATAAAAGAGCAAGCCGGAGCCAAACAAATTGCACATCAACAGGAACAGCCATACAATACTGCTTTTTGCTGAATGGAATCTTATTTTGTAATTCCTTATTCTTATTGATTACAACACATTTTTATCAGCTTAAAGTGGCTGATTTTCTCAAGTGTTGAGAAGTGAAGGGGTGTGTGAAGGGGTGTGTGAATCCTAATACAGGAAGCTATCTTGGACAGCGTTTAAGTTCATTTATTGGATAAGATGGAATGATGTATGAGATTCTCAGCCTTTTGATGTTCATGCTAATAACTGCCTCCTTGTTTAGTTATGCTGATTGGCTGACTTCTAAAGAGATTACGTGTAATTAGCAAAGTGCTGTTTAAGGACCGTTGAGTCACCCAGACTGATGTACAGTGTAGAATTTATATGGGAGGTGGTCTCATTTATGCTGCCAAAATTGTGAATGATTTATAAAGCACAGTGTGTCATGCTGTGCACACTGCGTTGTTTCTAAAGGATATAGGCGGACAGCAACTTATTTCTTGAATTCATCAATTTGTGTTTCTCTAGACATACACACTGTCTTGCTGCTTTTTTACTCTAAGTGTCAGCCTGAACCGCACTGACAGGCTTTGAAGGTGGTTCAGTGATGGCAGTGGTTAAAGCCTGAGCCCTCTTGAACATCTTTGTTAACTTCTGTCACTCTCAGACAGTTATAAGAGCTCAACTTAGCTTGTTCTTAAGGATTATCTACGTCTACCTCATGAGTCAGGTCGGGTTCTGTTGTTAATAGAACAACACTTGGTAAAGTGACAAGGTCAGAGCTCAGTTTTCTCTGAAATACTGGTTTGTTTGGTTATCAACGGTAAATTTATTTCACTTTTGATGCTGCATATTCTGGATATAGGTGAAGACGATTTTTAAAATAAAAACATAATGTAAATTTGATCAGCCAACCCATTTTCCTGAGAAGTATTTTGGCTCACCAATCTGCTAGGCTGTTTGCCTGAGAGAACTTCCATGAGAACCCAGATCAACCGAAATTTTTGACAATATGCAAAACTGGCAACATGATCAGGAGCAATTTACGACTAGACAGTGTTTTTAACACCCTATAGTAAGGATTTAACCGCATACCTGCTGTTTGACAGACCATACCACTTACCTCTATTCCACAGCTGCTGCTTGAGCCTGGTTGATTCATTGATGTACATGGAAACTTCATAGCAACAAATATGTCTTATCACTAGATGCAGACTGCAAATAAGTTTTATATATGAAAGCTACATACTGTCAGAGCATTCGTCTACTGTAGCTATTCCATTTCCGTATAGCAACTGCAATGCATCTATTTCTGTATAACACAGAGCAGAAGTCTAGTGAGCTACTGACAAGTTCAGTATCAGAAAGTCCCACTGCAGGAGACCCTCCAATTGCATCCTACAAGTCCACTAACCTTTCTAAATCATCAACCGCTGCAGAAACAACCAAGGAATCCTTAGGTACTACTAGCATAGAATAATGAAGCCTTTTTCAAAGACTATCTGTACAAGTTTGAGTTGGGAGTTAGCAGCTCTTACCTTTTTTAGTTGTCTTCTATCTGCTTCCATTTTCTTCTTTTCTAACGGTCTTTTGTTGCAAGCTGTTTAATCATAACTTACTTTCCAATTTCCAAGTTAACATCGTCCATTTTGACTTTATCTTTTAAATTAGTTTAATAATCTGCTTTACACACAAAACTAAAGCTGATATAATATATTAAGTTGTATTTAACATATTATTTCTGTTACAATGTTTTCATTCATAAGAAAGCTTGCCCATCACAAAGTTTTTTGTCTGACCAAGCAAAGAGAGAATGTATAGGCTATTTCTACTCCCTACTTGAGATAATGCAACCTCTAGCTGTCCATGCAAAAAGCAAGGTGTTAGGAATTAAATTCTGGCAGTTTTTATAGAAAAATACAAAAAAGTTGTTTTTGGAAATTAATTTTACCAACTTCACTCACTATTGAGTATCACCAATTTTTGAATGAGTTTAAATTTCTGCTAGTCTATTATCGACTCTAATTTATTAGAAATGCTTTAATGTAAAAAGCGAATTGTAAAATATATTTTCATTTGACTCGGTTACAATGTGGCAGTAGATGATAAATTTTTTACTGTGTTAACTATTCCATTTGTTCATTTTTACTACTCTTTTATTGTGACTACCGTATATCATCCTTTGTAGCAGAGGGATCAAGTGATGGAAGTGACTTTTCTTCCAGCGCCAAAGAGAGTGGTGATTTCTCAAATAAAAGCAGCAATGCTAGAAATAAGCGTTCGGTGAAATTGACATTTTCTAAAACTGCGCTGGGCAACCAATCTGCCCAAGCATTGTCGACATCAGCTGGCATTTTACCTTACACCAGAGGGAGCCTAAAAACAATGAGACTGACTCCAGAAATAAACAGACGTCTTCCTCATCTCAACCGATATAATATAGACTTTAACAGAGGCCGCTATTTGAGTAGTAAGAGTTATAACGGGCATGCACTTTCCTGAATAAGCTGAAATGAATGTTGCACCAGTTTATTTATTGCATGTTTGCAATTCACATCCTTTTTCTGAACAGCCACCAGAAAGAGCCATTTGACACAGAATTGATAAAATAAATCACAGTTTACAGTGAATATTCTTGACCACATCAATCTTATCCATTATTTAAAATAGTTAGAATAAAACTAGCCAAATCTCAACGTTGCACATGTAATAAAATAATTAGGTATTTAATGAATTTGAGTAACTTACCTCCTAAGCTAGTAGTCTAAATCTTTACTAAAATGTTTTCAACTAGTTCAATAATCGTTACATTACGGGTAATGATCAACTGTGCTAGTTAATAATCTATGAGCGCTTCATGTGTGAGTTTTTTAACCACTATAATTAATGTAATTACAATCATTCATCGCTATGACCAGTTGAGCAATAGCATTGTAGGGGTTTTGATCGCTGTTCTTCAGACCTGGAGGTACAGAGATCAAATCCTCTGTAAAGCAGATTTTTCCTAACTAAATTTTAATCATTATAGCTGGACACAGGTTTGACCCCCAAAAATGAGCAAAACAAACACTGAGATATATATATATATATATATATATATATACTCATGCTACAGACAGTACTGTTTTGGCTATTGAAGCCTCATCAGTGCAGCTCAGAGCTTAGGCAAGGGACACAAATCCCATTACCAATGAGAGTTGATTTCCTGCCATGAAACAACTAGGTTGCCTCACAGACTTTAAGAAAATCAATGTGCTGGCACCAGAGTGCTCAAATCACAAAAGTGATGAGCTTTGCACAAAGCTCATATATATATATATATATATATATATATATATATATATATATATATATATATATATATATATATATATATAGATCACTAGAACAATGCTCGGCATTGCTCGGGTAATAAAAAAGCTTTTGGACGGAAAATTTAGTTTTATTTAACATCTACAATATTTATCACTCTAACTTTTAAACTTCATATCATGAGAAAAGTGTTTTATGCAGTTCAAATAAATTAAGAGACAAATAAAGCAACTGTAAAGGTATTTAAATGCAAAATAATTAGCAAGAAATGACTAAATAGTCTGTTTTGCTACAACGCTGATGATGAAAAAAATTTGACACTGATACAATTATTACAAACTGAAAGAGCAACAGTACCCTATGTAACATATTTGTAACAGCAGTTTTAGATAGTTGCCCTATCATAAATACACATTCAAGGTGAAAACTTGGCTAAAAAGAGTAATTATTTAGCTCTACAAGGATACCAAATTTAATTCGTTTACAAGCACCCTAAACCAGTGAATTGTGACCTGGGACAATTTTTATTAAGCGTCTTCTAAATTTGATGTAACTTGTTAAGTATACCTGAATTATCAAGCTGGAAATATCATATTATGTAGTGTAATAATTTTATAGTGCAAACTAGCGTAATAATATAAAAATGCAATTTTTTTATATTATAACATATAGGTAAAAATTGATTTACATTGAAGTAAAACATTTAAATATATTGCATAATTTTTAGAATTTAGGTACTGCGGGGTTCCCAGCTTGAAAGCTCCTAGGTACCAAGTACATATGCACTAAGTAATGTAGGATGAGGGGAATGAGAACACGATTCCAATGACGATTGATTAATAAGGATCACCAGAAGCAGCTTAAATAAGGAAAGTTAATGTATATTAATAGTACATTTGTTGTGACACATCAGGTATGCAGGAAATACTAAAAGTACCATTGGAAGAGTGTTTTCTCAATTGTGCAACGTTTTTAGGAGCAAACAACTTCTTGCAAGGCCCTTTTGTGAGTTGGATTTCCATGCACCCAGAGCAGTAGAAGTGCTAAATATAACTTTTTTCACCATGCTACCAATGATATACAGCCCCCCAGCTGGGGGGCTGTATATTATTGATGCTACTGAGACTTAAGGAAAAACAATTATTTCTATTTTCTAGCGGAATCTATGATGACGGAATATACTTTTTAAAAGTGACATGCTATGGCTGAAGTGCAAAAAGTCTGCTTCGTAGCGACAGAGCTTTACGGTAATAACTGGCCTCCGAGTCCCCTCCGAGCAGTTTCTGGTCGAACTCAGTCTCATGCTCGTGGCTTTCTTTTGTCTATGAACAGATAACTCCGCCAATATTGTTGAAGCATTTGCGGCACTCTATGAAGTAGTTTTATAGCATTTAATACCCAAGAAATCGGACTAGATTTTGGTCTAGTTCGACTGTTTCCGGTATTTAATTCTTGAGAGAACGTTTTGATATTAGTATTTTGTATTAGCAAGCCTGCTGAAATACTGGATCAAGTAGTCATATTTCTTTAAAGTTACTGTTTGACGATTTTGTTACAAGTTGCCTCTGAAATGTAAGTTCATCCATAGCATTTTATCGCCAAGAGTTACCAGACACCTATGGCTTACTATTGTAATATTATTAATAATATAATTATCGCATTTAGGAATGTTTTTTATTTAAGATGTGCAATCATTTTTGCATTTCTATGTCAAAGTTCAAAATTAAAATTTTTTACCGATAAGTGTGTTTGCCCATCGGTTTTGCTGGTAAAAAGAGGAGGGTTTTGCAAGGACGGTTTGATCAAACCAACGAACGCGGTAAACTAGTCGAGGTTAGCCAACAGGTTGCATAACAGTGATAGTGTTGTATGTTTGTATTCTTAAAATAGTTGCAATAATGGAACGAGCAAAGAAAGGCGAGGAAGTTGGTTTTAGAGATGTTTAGAAGGAGTCCACTCATCTAGTTAGTAGGCAAAGATTTAAAATAGTTTTTTTATTGATTTTATCTGCTGACAATACACATTATTGGTAATATAAGTTCTATTATCTAAAAGTAAGATTGAAAATGTAGTGTTAGTTTCCAGTATGTAAACATAATTTGCTCAGAAGTGTGACCTAAATACAAAAGAGTGAGGACTTGCAGTGCACTTGGCACTAAGCTTACTGTACCAGCTATCATTTAAAGAGATGTATCACTAAGTTTCAAAAGTGAAGTTACTCTATTTTTAATGTATGTGTTCGTCTTTTCTTTTATAAGGCTCATCAAATATTAGCTGTTATGACTCGAATACGACTTTGTATTCTGGTGATTAGAAAAATTTATTTTCTTATTCAAACATTGCTATCATTACTAATACCTTCAAATCATGAGTGGCATCATGAACTTGCAAAATTTTCAATAGCGTATTATTGGTACTGATAGTTTTTGCAGGAAATCCAGTTAATCAGCTAATGAACAGGGAATAGGTTAGTACTTAGTTGATACACTTCAAAATTATTAATTCAAGACAACGTCATTAGTGTAAAAATAGAGAATCGTTTTCACCTACTTTTTTCAGTTTGCATATCTGCTGTAATTTAAAAATTTTAATTGAGGACAAAAATATATGCTCGTGGTTCTAGCTAAATTTACCGCAACTGAATCTATAAAAAAATGTTTTTTTATTTTTCCTATCCTGTTAAGTTTTTACACAGCAAATACAGTATTTGTTAAATTATTGTTCAGTGGATAGTATCTAGTATTTGCTGAACCATTCAAGGGGGAGTATTTTGTATTTGTTAAACCAGTTGCGATATCTAGTATGTGTTAAATCATTCAGTGGTGAATGTCTACTTTTTGTGGAACCATTCAGAGGTGAACATCTAGTATTTTTTTAGTTGTACTAGCCTACTTATTGGCATACCTACCTGCAATTCACCTACATTGATATGTTTAAAACATTTGACAACTTTCATAAAGTTTTGGAATTATGAGAGTAAACATCAGGATAAACACGGGACAAGTGTTGGGATAAGGTGGTCCTATAGGGTAACCCAAGGTTAATAATTTCTGAGACCCACAAACCCACAGCCTATAGCTAGATATGCATAGATGCTGTTTTCCAAGTCATAAAATCCCTGAGAATGCTGTCAAAATCTCACTTGTGTATGCTTCAAACATATAGTGAAATGCAGTCTTGTCTATAAGTAAAAGAGGTTATATTATTATGGACAGCAAACGCCATCTTTTGGTTTATAAAAAATGGGTGCTACATATTTGTCAATATGCTGCATAATTTTGTATCAATGATCAAAGTAGGATGAGAGTAGGTACTTACTTTTCTAAAGAGTAACAATGTGACTCGTTGTCAGTTTCAGATAAACATGTCATGATAAACATTTGTACATGATGAGTGAGCAAGAAACAGCCAGCAATCCACCATCAGAATGCACTGAGATGTCAGAAGAAGACGTCAGTTTGAAGGGCTCACAACAGTCGAGACCTACCCGATCTTCAAGAAATCACTCTTCAGCTGCTTCCAATGATGGTACCAATTTTTGTTAGACTGCAATAATTTAAATTTACTATGGCTTGAAAGTGTCTGGTAATCTGTGTGGCCATGTTGAAGCATCAGCGACATGGCTTTCTTTTAGATACAATGGTTAAAAGATGAAAGGATTTTTTGTCAGTTTGGTTCATCACATCAAATGCCTTATAGCAGTAACAATGCTAGTGATATTACATCACTTTCTGTAGCTGTATTCAACTGTTTATACTTTGTACATAATCGATCTAAAGGAGGTTCAAATTGAGTTTTTGGGAAATATTTGAAAGTATTTTATGTAGATTACCATCAGCCAAAAAATCTCCAGATTCCTCAATTAGTGATCGAGCTGAGCTTGAGAAAAGCCTGATGGCTAGATGCTAGAATGCACAACATTTTAGCATTTTTCTCCACAACCAGCTTAAGTTTCTCTGGTTCTTGTTATCAGATGGTCCTGATTGAGGATATTGATTAAACTTTTGATTGCAATTCTACAAACTTATATTATTAGCATGACTAGCGTTACAGTTCCATGGAGCTGGAACTATTTAAATATACCTAGCCTAGACTGTACATCTTTATAGTCTTGCAGCTACTTTTACGAGGTAGTATCACAAGAAACTGAATACTAGATAGGATAAGCTAATGCCTGATTCAGACCAATGTCGTATGTATGGAGTGTGAGGTGCAGCGCCCTGCTATGCAAGCTTATGCAGGTGTGCCATTGATGTGAACCAAATAGCGATAAAATCCCAAGATGACGCAACCAAATCTTGCACGCACTCCACAAGAGCATGATCCTGCGGGGTCGCACGATTTATCCAATAATATTGCTATGAATCAGACATAATAAATGCATATTAACTGTCATTATTATTATTGGCTTTAAAACATGTTGTTTATATATTCAGTCCTTCAGTTGAGCTCCAACAGTGCAGCAACATAAAACTGTTCTACTAGTACAGTGCACCCTCGAGATACAATGTTAATCCGTTCCAAGGCTGGCATCGTATGGCGAAAAAATCGTATGTCGGGGTATAAAAACCATTGTGTTTATACAATAGAAACATACAAGGTAAAAATCGTCCAGAATTTTATAAAAATGCGAAACATATTGAAAATTAGTAACAAAATAGTATGTTAATTTATGTTTTAGTATGTATTTTGAATTAGTTTACTGAATTTCTACTTATTATCACAAAATTTTATCCTTCATAAGTTTTTGTCTTCACTTTCATTATAAAATTTAGCGTGTCTGGTTAAAACCTTTTTTAACCAGAATTCAATAAGAAAGGCCGAGCGATGCAGTTATCGAAAGTGGCCTCTCACACACCTGACCATTTAATGGCTACCAAAAAGAAAAATGAAATTTTATTTACTATTACACAGGATGTACATACCTTTGGAGTAACGTGACTTTAGCTGGTACATGTAGCGAATAAAGCAGAGAGGAGGTAAAAACGTATCAATGTTAATTATGTTGCTGTACACTTGAAGGTTAATTTAATACGTAATGAAATGGAATTTTTAGCAGGCGAAAAAAAGTTGTCTAGTCCTGTCCAATTTTTCTTCTGATTTAAAAGAAAAAATGCTGGTGCAAGGCAGAAAACTGCTAGCTAGCTAACGCTTGTAGAAGGATCCAGAGAAGGTGCTACAGTAGTTTTTCTTGTATGAAACGTGCACAAGAATAAATGTAACCATACGTACAAAGTTTGTACGTATTTATACATTAGAGGACAAGGCTTTAACAAGTTTCAGAAAGTATTGTGAATGCATCAACTATCTTGAGTAGCTAGTTATATGAGTTACATACATACGACGAATTGTATTCACGTAGGAGATAACAAGCCCATCTGCAAAATCTGCAAAGACATGGTTAAACAAGAAAATAAAACATAAAATCAATAGGAAACAAATGAAATATGAAAAACATACTACACAAGAGATAAATAATATATATTATACATGTATTGTTTTAATGTACCATTCTACATCAGTAAATTAAACACTTGAAATATTTCTGCCAATGTGGGGGTTTTCTGTATCTTCTACCTCCTCGCCCTTACTAATTGGTTGCTCCTTTTCAATGCTGATCGCGTGCATGGCCTTCTAACTCCTTCAAATCTTCAGTCGTAAGCTTCTTCTTGTGCTTGCTTTAATGGAGTTCTTGTTTTAATAATAATTGCAAATGCTGATTGGTTGCGATCATATTCCTTGACAATGTTAATAATATGGGTGCCTTCTTCTTATTTACGACATACAACTTTGTTGACATAGAAATCCTTTTTCCTTCGTTTTGTATCAGACTCAGATTCCATAGCTAACGAATTAAATGTAGATACTCGTAGTTATATACGTATGCTGACTAAAAGTTTATAGTAAAAGATATTATAATGCTACAAATGAATATTTCCTCTGCCTTGATTATTTTACACGAAATTTTCCATGCGGAATTCTGACATGAGAAGTCGATCATCGTGTCTCTTCTAAACGTTCTGAAAATGTTTTCGGCACACTATGTTTCGGTGTCTTTTTTTATTTCGACGTGCATTATGAGCACACCGACCGCCAAATTTTAACTCGGGCGAAACTTTTCTCACAATCGTATGGTGAAATAAAATTCGTATAGCGAGGTGAAGATCTCCCAATGTTTGACTTCGTAAGGTGAAAAAATCGTATATCAGGGTAATCGTATCTTGAGGGTACACTGTACATGTTTTTGTACCTTTATACACTTGAAAATGAACAATATGTATATCTAAAGATTTGCTAGTAATATTGATTTTCACCATTTGATGATTAAAAATTTTAATGGTTAACTTAAAGTCAGTCTTGCAGAACTTACTATTTTTTGCTTGTAGGTTAGCTTTGCTTAGGTATGTAGGGGAAGGTGGGGGAGGATGAGCCACATTTTCTATTTTTTAAGTTAATTTTTAAACTATTGCAACTATTCTCACAAAAATTTGAGATTAATGTACCCCACAATGTTTAGCAGCAGTGCGTCAAAGAAAAAACCTGTAAAATAATGCTTTTGGTTTTTACAATGATTCTAGTAAAGGTCTTTCCCTGCCTCTGCCTGCCCCACACTTGGGGCAGGTAGAGCCATTCAATAATTTGTTATGGGGCAGGTCGAGCCACTCATATAAATGTAACCAAACAGCTGCAAACTTTAAATGATCATGGAGAAGAACCTTATGCTGTCAATACAACAAGGTTGCTTATTACTAACATATTATTTTGGTAAATATTTTTAAAATATTAATAAAAAACTATTGTTACATGATTAAAATATAATTTGTGGTAGAACTAGACTAAAATATTGCTATGTAATCACTTAACAAATGTTTGTTCGGAACTTTGCAATCAGTCATTTATTGAACATTGAAGCAACTAATATCTACTGTATATATTACCTTGCTCACTAGTTGACTGGTTCTACCAACTCTAATAGGATTATCCAAGTCCATAACAATATTCTCTATTCCAATGTTCTCATCCATGTCCTGTTTCTCAGAGTAGATAAAAAAGGCCGCCCTACCACTAGCTTTACGCATAAAGTTTATTTGGTACAGGTTGTTTTCTACACCGATAATAGCTCGACATAGTAGGTTTGAGTTTTTCTCCGGGTGGCATATTTCACTAGTACATGACTGTTTATAGTTAGTGTTTCCTTTGTCAGTTGAGTAGCTATATCATGAACTAGCTCGTCATCCATGCTGTCACTGTCTGTATCTAACATCTTTTTTGCTAGTTCTTCTGATGTGGATTCATGCCTTTGTTCTGTGATCTCGCCTTCGATAGAATTTTGTCTCTTCCTAATTTTTTGTTTATCAGAACCCCTCTTCTAGTCTGATTTTTTCTGGGGTGTCAGTCAGTATTGCAGATCTTGTCTTTTTTTCTTTTACATCTAGATCAATTTCCGAGTCCTGCGGTAGGCAGAGGCATAATTTGTTGGTGTATGACTTTTCTCTTAGAAGCTGAAGCCTGAATAGGAGTGTACTCTTGAGCGGAAGTAGTTTGTAGCATATCATTATTAGTAACAGTAGCAGAGTCTCATGAAGACACTCGGAAATATGAAAAAAGGTGGTATGTAATTTCCACCTGCACTTATTGCTCAGCGCAAAGTAGAAAGTTCGCCACGCTCATGGGATGCAACGGCTCCAACCTGTTTTTTACCCTTAGAGCTAATCACTTCAGCAAGCACCTGGACAGTTGCAATGCCCACTTCATCTAGATTATGTATCTCCCAATTGGCTTTGGGGCAGGTTGAGCCTGGCTCAACCTGCCTCCAAACCAATTGGCTCAACTTGCCCCTTATGCTCATATTGAATTCAAATGCCAAAATAAATAAATATTCTTGGAAGTTGATTGTAATTTAAGAAGAAATTAACATAAACATGCCACTTCTAAATATATGTTAATGAGAAGATTGTAAACAAAAATGGGAAAAAAATACAGTCGGTTGATTATGGTAGACGAGAATTACTTTTTAGGGTGTTTTCCACTATTTTAGAAATATTTCATTTACCATGCATCTGATGCAATTGCCAATGGTTTTGAAATGGCTGACATTGAGCGTTGACCTTCTGGAAAAGAACACAACTTTTAATGTGTAATGGTTTTCAAAAAAATCACTATGGCTCAACCTGTCCTCTGGCTCAACCTACCCCACTCTCCCCTAAGTGCATGTGCCTCTTGCGGATGCACGAATTATATACATATGAACTGTAAATACATGCAGCTTGAAGAGTAGCTAACACAAGTAATTCTAATTGAAAGCATCAATAAGTTTAAAAGCTATTTGTAATTCATTCGAAAACGCTCAATCTCTGGGCTGGTTGGCTTCCCACCAACTGCATGGCCTTCGCTCGAATTACAGGTGAACAGCGTCGGCATTCAACACGCTCTGTCAAACGAAGGAAGTTTGACGATGAACTGGTGGAAAGCAGTCTCAACAACAAACAAGAAAAAGCCAAGAACGCAGCAAAAAATGCAACAGAAGGTCCTGTAACTCCTTTGAGTACCGACACTCCTATCAAGGTTACTTCTTATTATCAATCTGGTATCACTGACGCTCCTCTCAAGGTCACTTCTTATTACCTATTTGGTATCACTGACAATCCTCTCAAGGTCTCTTCTTATTACCTATCTGGTATCACTGACATTTCTCTCAAGGTCACTTCTTATTACCTATCAGGTATCACTGACATTCCTCTCAAAGTCACTTCTTATTACCTATCAGGTAGCATTGACATTTCTTTCAAGGTCGCTTCTCATTACCTATTTTATCCAATAAATCAGAAATTTCCTTTTGTATTGGCTTAAGTTTTGTGTATGGCTTGAAGCACTTTTATTCTGGTTGTAAAATCCCAAGCTGTCTGCCTATGTATAAACTGTGATTACACAAGTGATAATCGTCAGCAATCCATCTATGCTGCTTTTTGAGTGGCTCTTTATTTCTCATTAATTAGTGTTATTGCACGACCATCTTCATTTGCTAAGATATAATCTTTACACAAGTATGGACGTCGACTCTTACCTTACTTTGCCATTAGCTGTTCCTGAATGAATTCTATTAGTTAAAGATAAACAGATTGCACATAACAATTCACTGACATACTCAGAGAATTTTGGAGCAAACCACATTGCGACTTCAGGAGTGTTGACTGTCATAGTTGCATCCTTAGGCCATTTAACAAAGTTTGGACGCTTGAGTTGAGCATATTTCATAATCAAACTTTCCTAAATCTCAGGTAGAAGTCACAGACATGTTGTCAGATTCCAACGCATCACTTAACCGTTCCATGAGATCAGCAACTTCTGACGGTGGAATGCTTTCTTCACTAACTGCACCACACCCGTCACCGACTCCTGCCAAACCATCTACATCTGGTAACACTCATAAGAAAGCTTCCCCAACTACAGAGAAGAAAAAGGTAACCTTTTTTTCTCACATTTGTTTCACTTGCTGCTGGGTTTCACAGATTTGTGTAGAGTTTGCTAGTTTGACTCTGTTTTTCACACTCCTTTATGAGCGACTCTCATCTCTTACGCAGGCTTTGTTATAAAAAGTGAATTGCAAAGTACATCGTTTATTTGACTCGGTAATACTAGGTCAGTAGATCTAATAAACATCTCGTACACAGTCAACTCTAGCAGCTGATAAACTCCATGTCATAGCTTGAATGTTCAGTGACTGGTTTGACCACTTGCCTCGAGCCGGGAGGGTGAAACCGAATATACTTTTGTATGTAAGAGGTCCGTTGGGAATCTTGCGAGTTGAAGTTATGCAACAGGCACCAATGAACTTTTTTACTGTAGAATTTTTTGCTCATTTTGGCGGAATGAGTTCATGCCAAAAATATTTTGCTGACGCACAGTCGGTATTTTTGCTGTAGACGCTCGAGTTTCTGTCATACAGAGCGTTAAGGTAAAGTTGTTTTTTGAAATCAACAGAAAATTATGCACCAAAATCGATGCGTTTTGACAAACCAAAGTCATATTTAATTATTTTTTTGTTTAGGGACAAAGAAAAACGCTATCATTTTCCCAGTTAAACCAAAACGCAGACCCCATTTTCTAACATAGAAATATATATATCAGAAATATCTGAGACCCAATTTTAAAGAATTTTACTAGCAGAAATAGGTTCAAGTCGCTGTTTACAATTTTTTCATTCATCCTAAACTGATAATAAAAAAATGAAAAAATAAAATTAACTGGTTTCATTTATTTTAAATTTTTTAACAAAATGATAACTCAATATCCTAAAATTATTGTGGCAAAATTCTAGGTGGATTGTTAACTAAAATATTTGCTGTGAAAATGAAAGAATCAGTCTGTCTTGTTCTGTCCTTGACACTGGCAGCCCTTTTTCTCATGAGTATACTTTGTAATGCCATAGCTCGTAATACCTTAATTAATTTGTAAGCATTATTTAGTAATTTTGTTTGAATTTCAGTTTAGTATGCAATGAGTCATAGTCTTGTGGATTCCCTTGACATCTAAATGTAGTGTGTTGCTTGCAGGCTACTACCAAAGCTCCTGCTAAGAGCATTTCAAAGAAGGCTAAGAAGTCAACACTGCCAGCTCGGGCCAATGCCAATAAGAATCTCGGACGATGGAAACCTCATGATGATCTGTTGTTGATCGAGGCAGTCATGCAGGTGGGTCCTTGACCTCTGACTATTTTATACAGGTGGGCCTCTGACTATTCAATGCATGTGAGTCCCTTGACCTCTGACTATTCTATACAGGTGTGTCTCTGCCCTTGACTATTCTGTACAGGTAAGTTCCTGACCTCTGGCTATTCTACACAGGTGGGTCTCTGCCCTTGACTATTCTGTACAGGTAAGTTCCTGACCTCTGACTATTCTACACAGGTGGGTCCCTGACCTCTAACTATTCTATACAGGTGGGTCTCTGACCTCTGACCATTCTAATCAGATTAATTAATCCTTTGAATCCTAACGGCCGTTTTCCGGCATTGCGTAGGGTGTGTCAGAATCCCTAACGGCTGGTATTCCGGCATTCACATGGCTTTGGTTACAAAAGCCGTTTCTAAATAATAGCAAGAAACCAATCAAATTAATTTTTGCACAGGATGTTAGACCAAAAATTTCACTTCCATTTGTACAGTTTTCAAATATCTTCATCTACTTCCTTCGTTATAATAACAAATTTTATAAGATTGATATCGAGAAAAAAATGATACGACTTGTTCGTTGGTAGTTCATAAATGATTGTGATGCAAATAAAGTATTTTATGATACTAACTATAATTTTCAAGTATATTTTGCGTCATAAAATGATGATGAACATGTGCTCAATGGATATGATACTTCTGTAAATGTTTTTATGAGTTTTTTAAAATCGTACGAAATTTTATAGTTTTAGCCCGAATAATGGTGAAGTACTGTTTTTTCTGTTTGATGACATTTGATGTGGGTTGCCCGACTTTTTTACTAGTGTTTTACCAAATATCATTGTATTACAAGCACATCTCAATATATTTAATTAAAGTTTTAAAAAATTGGATCGTTAGACGAATTGCCCAGGGTTACTGACACGGATTGACAAGAACGGCCAGGGTTCAAAGGCTTAATAACCAATCAATTAATAATCAAATATTAATTATTAACCGCTGGTTTACCATTTGTTGGAAGTGCAATTGTGTTATAAGAGAAACAGATCAAACTCACAATTGTACAGCCAAAAGATTTAGCAATTAGATCTCAACTTCACTATAATAAAGAGCACCCAAATACTATATCATATAGAGCGCCCTACGAGATTATGAGGAGCACACAACTACCATATTATAAATAGCACACAACTACTATACCATGAAAAGAACAACATAATCAAAAAGATTGCAAATAGGTCAAAATTTTATGACTGATAGTAATGATAAAGCCTTTGTTTGCGCTTTAATCCACCAGTCTGTGACATCATCACTCTCCAAGCCAATCACCTCGTTCTGATTGTGAGTATTACTAACCATAATGAATTGTTGGTGACACGCATTACCCCTAATCGAAAAAGGATATATTGATGATCCAAAAATATATTAAAGGAGCTTCTGAATCTTTTTACAACTGATAGCATTACTTGTAGATACAGAACAATGCTGATATTTGCATGGACCTTTTAGGGGCTTTATTCGATTTGCCGTATTTCCTGCAAACTGCGCTTTAAAAGCAGTTGTGCCCCTTTCTTGTGGTTTACTGTTTACAGGGACGTTCAGACAGTGAAAATGCAGCCAATAAATGAATGGTGATTTTCCCATGTGTTCACTCAAAAGACCTTAACTGCTGAAATAACATAATGACATAACAATAACATAATGACATAACAATAACATAATGACATAGCAGTAACATAACGATAACGTAATGCCATAACAATTTAACTTATCAAATACTTCATCAGCTTGACAATGTGATCTGATTGATCAAACATATCACGGTTTGTTATTCTGAAACAATATTTGTGATCAAAATTTGTTTTTGTGTCAGTGATGTGTATGGTTTTAATAAGCCCTGTCGTAATATCTACCCAGCTGAGGTTTTAGGATGTCTTTGTAAACATACTAGTGTATAAAAGGTTCTGCAAGGATTGTCACTGGATTGAAGTCAGACCAGTTCATTTCAAGTAAACGGCTCTGTAAAGAGTGCAGTTAATTTGGTTCAGCATCAAAGAATGATGATTCTTTCTTCTATGAGAAATGCTGCACCTTGGAAAATGTCAAAAAAGCATTATACCTAGACAGAACCTGACATGTCCAACACCTCTGCATTGTGAGAGACATTTGAACTATAGATTCTCGGGTTTTGCAAGTAACTAGTAGCAATAATGTGACATTCTATCTTTAGTCTGCCATGTTTTCTCTCTTTGGCAAGTTTTCTTGTGTTGTAGACGTCTGATCTAAAAAGCGTTCATGTGGGAGTTAAGTTCTCTTGCAACTTCTCACTGCAGGAAATAGAAGATCGCTGGTATACACTCCTTTATAACGAGAAGATTTCTAAGTATGTCTCTTATTACAGCTTGTGCATATCTTCATGCAGCAGGCATTGTCTGTTGGTTTTGGAAAGGGAATTCTGTACGAACAAATGGTAGTTTTTTGTCTAATTGTTTAGCTTATTGCCTCTCATCGGGAGATCCTTTTCATCAATCAATGTTAGCTGAGATGGTATTTTAGCGGACATTTGCGTTAGGTTTTGCTTATGAGTGGCTGCGTATATTTAGGTGTGCTGTGATGGCAAGCTACTAGTTCTTCTTAAATAATCAGCTAAAATGTGGTTGTTACAGGATTGCCATGACTGCCGTACAGCAGCTAGGAAAAGATGAAATAGCGAGGGTAGAATCAAAGGCTCTCTTTAGCAAACAGGAAGAGGACCTTCTCTGCACAGTCACTGTCGTATGTTGCTAACCTGCTTTCCATATGCTAGTCACTGTTGTATGTCACTACTCTCCTTTCCTCTCACATAAGCTAGTCACTGTTGTATGTCGCTACTCTCCTTTCCTCTTACATAAGCTAGTCACTGTTGTATGTCGCTACTCTCCTTTCCTCTCACATAAGCTAGTCACTGTTGTATGTCGCTACTCTCCTTTCCTCTTACATAAGCTAGTCACTGTTGTATGTCGCTACTCTCCTTTCCTCTTACATAAGCTAGTCACTGTTGTATGTCGCTACTCTCCTTTCCTCTCACATAAGCTAGTCACTGTTGTATGTCGCTACTCTCCTTGCCTCTCACATAAGCTAGTCACTGTTGTATATCGCTACTCTCCTTTCCTCTCACATAAGCTACCCTAGGACACTTATATTTCGCTAGTATTTAGTTTCGTGAGTAGCACACAGAGTAAAATTTCGCTGCAACTTAATTTCGCAGCTCTGATGAGTGCGAAAATATAGTGATGTGAAAATAAATACAGTGGAACAAACAAATTAGATTCCTCAGGTCCGGTCGTCTAGTAAAAAAGTTGTTATATTTGCGACTAGTTTGTATTTGTAACCCGCAGGTATAAATGTATGGCAGAAATCGATAATTCAACGTGATCGCTTGCTGCCATTTGTTTCTTGGACTATCAATGACGTCTCGGTCCTTTCCGTCGTGACCGATATGGTACCAATATTAGTTCTCAAGTATTTATAGCAAGCGATGGCCATGGCACGTTTTGAGTTCACAATATTTCAAATTTAAAAAAAATCAAATACAGTACATGTCTCATAAAAAAGAAAATAGATAACAACCAACATCACAACCAGAACTGTATAACATGGTTAGACCTGGTGAGGGTTGTTATCGTTTTTGGTTGGCAGTAAAATTCATCACTACAATAAGTATTATTTAATTGTATGACTTCACCTACCAGACTTTCATCCTCATCAGTTACAAATTCGGTGACTAAACTGATATCATCATCTTCTTCGTTTGTCTTGGCTTTTCCAAAAAAACTTGTTATCTTAATTTGCTTTGCCATGCTGCTCATTCGGTGTATTAACGAATTTACTAGAAATTTCCCAATGAGCTCAATCACACACAAAATTATCTGCATTTCTAATATCACGATTTTGTTGTGGATATCAATGAACTACAGGGCCGTATTCCCTTGGACAGCTGGCCGGCTAAGACGCCCCAACTTTTTAGGAATTTCATAGTCCAACGGCTATAGAAAGGTTTTTATCGCTGTAGAATATCACTTTATTCGAAGCCATAGATACAAACATCAACTTTTAGTAGTTCTTAGGCGTCATTATTATCTTCATCAGCGGCAAAATATTCTTGTTAACGACTTTTATAAAGGTTTGCAAAATATCAAGTTTTAGCAAACATCTGCTTGCCCATATCCTACTTAATGAACTTGAAATAAAATCGGCAAAAATGATCTTTGTTAAAACGCTTAAAAAAAAGATGTCTTCTTTCTGAGCTTTTTAACTGCATACAGTTTTGCCTGTTTTAATTTTAAAACGTTTTGTCAGTCACATCAGCTAAAACAAAGCAAATCTCAAAAAATAGAAAAATGTTGATACTTGCCAATAAAATTTTTTAAAACTTCACGTGAGAGGCCCGGCTGAGGCCCTACATAAGAGAAACCTGTTGGGAGCTTACAGCACCCCCCCCCCTTCTCCACACCCCAGATGTTCATAACTAGTCGTCTAACATTAGCCCCCCAACTTGCAACCAGTGAATACAGGCCTGCGTAGAACATAGCTATTTAATTTCGAATTTTCGCTAGTTCGTTATGATAGTTTAGTTTCGCGCATGAATTTTTCGCGTGATGATGACTCCGCGAAAACGCGAAAGTTAGATGCCGCGAATACTTAAGTGTCCTAGGGTAGTCACTGTTGTACGTCGCTACTCTCCTTTCCTCTCACATAAGCTAGTCACTGTTGTATGTCGCTACTCTCCTTTCCTCTTACATAAGCTAGTCACTGTTGTATATCGCTACTCTCCTTTCCTCTCACATAAGCTAGTCACTGTTGTATGTCTCTACTCTCCTTGCCTCTCACATAAGCTAGTCACTGTTGTATGTCGCTACTCTCCTTTCCTCTCACATAAGCTAGTCACTGTTGTATGTCGCGTTGCTACTCTCATTTCCTCTCACATATGCTACATATCAAAGGCAGAATAACTGCCTCATCTTTTATGCTGACCTAGAAAACAAACTTTCTCTTATTGCTCCTTCTCTAGCCAATAAAATAATTATCTCTTACTCCTAGTTGTGGTAATCCAAGGGGAGGCAACTCTTTTTAATTGGCAAAACTGACTTTTACACACTCGTCTTGATAAGGTGGCAGTGTAATTAGAGTGCAAGTCTAATTAGATTCATCACTAGATGCAGCTGACTGGGTTGGATGTTATATAAGCACTCAACAGTCTATCCAATAAATGGAAAAGAGAAAGTTCTCCTCCACACCCTGGCATCCAATAGCCGAGAGGGCATCTGCATCCTATTTGTTCATTTGATGCGTGGCCTCCTAAGGCCGATCTAGCATACTTTACCAAAATTCAACGCTGTACATTCACAAAGCTTTTGTGCAATATTTGCCTAACAGCTTTGAAATACATTTGTTGAGTTGTCGCATCTCAGTCTGTTTATCTCAGTCTGCAATATGTCTCATATTGACTTAGTTTACACAGTAGGAACCTATCTAAATAATTGTTTATTATAATTATGGCTCAGGAAAGTTTGATTTGGAGTTGTGCTATCTCTTTGTGCTTTGTTCATTTTGTTTATTTTTCCCTGCTTACTCAATAGTATTGACTGTAATCAGTCACTATTCTTATAAATGTTCAAATCGGGGTTCTATTAGCACTAAGGTTGTAATAAACCTCTCATGAACTTCTATCAAGCACTTGTCATGCATGTCTTGCAGGCAAGCCAGCCCACCCAGGCGACATTCTCTGAGCTACTCAGCAACAACTTGCGTAAGTTTCACCGGGTGAGAACCTCTCAGTCTCTTCATGAACACTGGATGCTCATGAAACACTACCACCTGCTTCCAGACCAAGCGGTGAGTGATATGACACTATTTCCAATGTCGTGACACCAACATACTGCATCCACCTTCGTATGTTTCAGTTTATGAGCTTTCTGTTACTACAACCTACAATTCACTACCTCGACTCCGCAATACTGTTAGATTAACAACTTTTAAAGCACGTTCCACTCACTTGATAATTCCTGTCTTCTCATTTTTGTTTTGGCATGTAACGGAAAACATGATTTTTTTGATATTCAACAATGCCAATAAACAATTATACATGTATAATTGTATACGTGTATATATGTGAATTTTTTTTCTTTTTTCAGTTCTAGCACATTCATAGGGAATTTTAGGTGCTTGTAAGCATCAGATATACATGCATCTGGCATGGTGGGATAACTTTTGCTAAATGTCATTGACAAATTCTGAAACAAAAATCTCAGTTTATTGCAAATATCCGTTTACTATAAGAATTACAAAACATTGGGCACTTAGAGGAGCGATTATTAGAACTTTCTAACAAAACACATGGTTATGTTTCTATGATCTAAAGTATCATCTACTTATTAGAGGAACATAGAACTCTGTTAGCAAATGGTTAAGAAAATAATTCACAATTTGTTCTCAGAAATTTGACATAAATACTGTCTGAATTTTTATTTATTTTGAAAGCTGAAAAGTTGGTATGTGGGGACAATTTTGGTTTTTTTAGTGAACAGATAAAAACATTTTTTTTCTAATTTGAAAATCAACCTTGATAATTTTCATTTGCTAATGCTATTTTCTAATTTGCTTTTGCCACTAGTGTCTGATTTTGCATTCTGTTTGTGACCAGCTGGTATACATGGACTTGATCAAAACTTGTCTGGTTTTTGCTACATGAAAGGCCGCTTATTTCTTTGTTAATTGCTGTCTGGTTGCAGGTACAACCCCTACCCCGCAATGATCATGTGCTAAACTTCTCCGATGCTGAGGACATGCTGGATGACAAGCAGTTGTCAGAACCTGCTGATACTCTCGCGCAGAAGGAAATGGCTATCAGTGACAGGAAGCAGAAAAAAGAGATTCGGTGTCTTGAACAAGAGCTTTCAAAGTGGCAGGTGCTCGTAGAGAGTATTTCAGGTGAGGAACTTTTGCTGGTGCTCAGGGCAGATCAGGCGAAAAGGTGTGGCAAGTGCTTGAATGAGAGCATTTCAGGTGAGGAACTCTAGCAGAGGTGCTCATGGCAGGCTAGGAGAAGAATTGTGGCAGGTGTTCATTAATGCTATGCTAAATGACGAACTACAGGTTTGTGCTAACGGTACAACAGACGAGGAGTTTTAGTAAATGTACACTAACATGAGACCAGGTGAGAAACTGTAGGTGATCTCTAATTAGGCAGGCCTTGTAAGAAACTGTGGCAGGTGTTGGCTAATGACATGCTAAAAGTGGAGCTGAAACTGGTGTTCCCTGAGGACTAGCCAGATCAGATGCTGTAGCAGGTGTTTGTTCATATTGATTAATCCTTTGAATCCTAGTCTTGTATATACAATCAGGTCCCCTGATCCTAAACGTATTAACAACTTTCCATCAACTGTGAAAGCACTTAAGATAACACAACTCCTTTTGAACTAAATACCATTTTAATGCTTAAGCTTGTAAAAGAGACAAAAAATCAGAAATCAATTGGAGTGAATAGTTCTTATTTCACGCCTTTTCAAAAATGTGATGTTTTCGAGGTAACTGAACAAACATAATGATTGCAGTACACCGAGTCTGATAGATGATGCTTGTTTCTTATAAATAAATAAAAACAAATAATTCTAGTGTAAGGCTCTTGTTGCTAATGAGAAGAAGATTCTTAGATTCGTCTATTTCTGAGCCACTATTACCAAAAACTTCAATCAGTGTGTCATTTGAAATTAATGTCTTGCCAGCAGCCATTTTATATTTCTCAGCTAGTTTGAAATGTACTCAGTATTTTGGTGACATATAAAAGATTAGTAAATCCAATCAACTTCAAAAATTGAGATTATGCCAAAAATGTGCTGACAAAAGCTGAAACCAGAAGTGGGAAAACAGCAAAACAACGCAGCTGTGTTTTTTCGGACCCAAGATTTGAAGTGTTGAACTGGTATATTAGCGGTTGTGTGTGGCATACTGGCTGTACCAATGGATAGACGAGTTGGTGGGTGTTATTGAAGAGAGGCAATCAACTACAGTGTAGCCTTAGAATATATACATGTATGTGCTCTGTATCTAAGATCTATATGTGCTTATAGGTACTGGCCAGGCTGAGTTTGACAGCCAGACCCTGGCTATTCTCAGAGGCAGACTCGTGCGATATCTGATGAGAAGCAAAGAGGTCAGTGTCTAAACCTGCTTGATTTTGTACTGCAAGATTTGTGTTTCCATTAGCCTGTCTTGACAAACTGTTGTTTTGTTAAGACTTGTCACAATACGCATTGCACCTGATGCATCAGCTGCACTGAAAGGGAGTTGTTCTCGTCCGTCTATGCGGCTTGGTTGCGATGTTATATCGGTCGCTCCATTGGTAATCTTAACGGATTTAGCCCAAAAATTTACGTAGAAAAAAATAAGATACACATGTTTAACCATAGACTAGTCTCTGCGGTAAACTTTAGTAGAACTAGAGAATAAAATTAATTAAAAATAAAATCAATAAGAAACAATAAAACTGACTGATACAAAAATACAAATAAAACTGACTGAGCGCACAAATAACAACATGTTTAGTCGCTGTTGTTGCCGAAGTTCTTAAGTTCTACTAAAGTTTATCGCACAGACTAGTCTCTGGTTAAACGTTTTTATCTTATTTTTTCTACTAAAATTTTTGGGCTAAATCCATTATGATTACAAATGGAGCGACCGGCATAACATTGCAACCAAGCTGCATAGACGGAAGAGAACAACTCTCTTTCAGTGCAGCTGATGCATCACGTGTCGTGCGTATTGTGACAAGCTGTTGTTTTGCTAGCTTCGCTCGACGAGGGACAACTCCGCAAAAACAACAGTTTGTCAAGACAGGCTATGTTTCTATGGAAAAATAACTCCTTTAATTTATGACCATAAGACTATGAAATAGTCCTAGTTCATTTGGTGGGCTAGTTACGAACAATACCATTTGCGGTGTGAAGCTAAGGCATGATATGCGCCTTCCTGCACTACAATCACTCTCTGTTGGGTTGAAAGTAAGTTAGGCTTTTACAACAGCGGTGTCAATACAATTGGTATAAAACTTGCGAGATTTGTTTCAGAAGACAATGAAGCATTTAAAAACACAAAACATGACTTATGCATCTTCAGTATACGCATTTATCTTACACAAATATAAAGCCCCTATCTTGTGGACATTCTCTCAATGATGAGGAGCCGCTTTTACAAGGAGAGATAAAAACAAATAAGATGGTAAAAACTTGATAACTCCAGTAGTTGCAGCTTGAAATTTTATATCTGTAAACTGTTGTAGTACGTATTTACTTAAAATAGTTTGTTTTTATCACGTTTCCTTGGGTAGATAACTTCATTAAACCTAATATAGCATGTTCAGTATAGCACTGCTAATCGTTGGCTGGCCTCATTCACTAGCAAAGGTTGATGGCTCTATTCAGGCTTCATGGATCGGTTGATACTGTTATACTGTTGTCACTATTAATGAGTACATCCTCAATTCTCATTGATTCTGGTGCCGCTTGTGCTCGTTATGACTTCACCTCATCTGACCTAGCTGGTTCTTATAAGCCTTTGGGTACTTGAATGGTTTTGTTGAGATTAGACGGAGAACATTATTCCCCTTGACTATATGTTACAAGTGTAGTTGAACTGTAGTGCTGTGAAGCTATCTGTTAACACCACACGGTGCTGTGCGGGGTAGACTGATACTTACTGTCACAAAATTTCAAGCAATTTAGAGCATTATTTTTCCTGTGAATTTATAAAATGTATGCTTTGTTATCATTTTTGTTATCATGAGGCTGCCTGCGTAATGAAGCAAACATGTATTACACACTTACACTGAGAAAATATGTCATTCGCATAACTGACACATTAGCAATTCCTTGTTCACATGGCTTGTTTAAAAGATGATTCTGGTCCACATTAGTAGATAAGAACCAATATATCTGTTGTTGGTCAGAAAGTTGATTTCTAGTGAGCATAATCTCGATTCCATTTTATTACTTTCCGATTTCATGGGAAATTTGCTTTTGAACAGCGATAATAGGGCCTCACACACGGTATTATTCATTTATGGAAAAATATGTTCTCTTGTACAGATATGTCAAGACTACTGATGTGATAGGGAGCTGTTCGTGAAGACTTAGATAAAACTTTGGGTAATTAGAACTGTTGAAACTAGGTGAAACTGTAGGTGCTATGCAGGGTATATGATAAGAGCGATAGAATGTTAAGGATTGTATAGCTCAGTGGTTAAATGCGTGGTTTGAAACTTGTGGTTGCAATCTCTGTGGGTTCAACTCCAGCGCGCAGGGAACTTTCATTCCACAATTTTAATAGCTATAACTGGACAGACAGACATCTGAACAGATGATGACAACCGATGAAGACAAACATTGATATTTATATATATATTATATATACATGTAGATGGATGTGTATATATGTATACGAGCTGTGTTGCCCGGGTAATAAAAAGTCTTTGAACAGAAAATTGATTTGTATTTAACATATAACAACATTTGCCGATCTAACTTTTAAATTTTATATCATAAGGAAAATGTTTCATGCAGGTTAATTAAATAGATTAAAAAAATGAAACGACTATAAAAAGGTTTAAAGGTAAATGAGAAATAATTGGCAAGTAATAGCTAAATTAAATCTGTTTTTATACAATTATGATAAAAGATGATTCGGTAATGATACTATTAATATGAACTGAGAAAACAAAATAAAAATCCTGAATATGTAGAATTAATAACAATTCTTGCATAGAAGTGTGTGTATAAAAAAGGTTACTGTTCTACCAGAAGCTAGCTATCAAAACTTTGAATACGACGAGACAGAGACAATATAATTGTCCGCACCTGAATTGGCCTTGGCCCCAGATATAGTAATAGAATCTTACGAAAAATATTTCTTAATGGGCATCGTAACGCGTGGCCGCATTTGTAAAATAATCAGCATACACTATAACTATAGCTGGCGCGCCTACAGACGACATACGACCAACTTTGAGAAATTTATATATAGATGATATGTCTATACATATTTAAACTGTCAGTTTGCTCATTATTTCACTTATCTATCTAGATCATCTTTCTAGATCAGCATCGGGAGGGCAGCCAAGGACAATCAGGTTGATGTGGACCTATCTCTTGAAGGACCTTCCTCCAAGATCTCTCGCCGTCAGGGCACCATTAAGTTAAGAAACAATGGAGAGTTCATACTGACCAACTGTGGTAAGAGATCACTGTACGTGGATGGACGGCCAGTGCAGCCAAATGGCAGACTTAAACTCCACAACAACTCGGTGATAGAGGTGAGGTTCATTGCTTCCTTTTACTTGTGGAATATGACGGCTTAATGTGCGGTGAAAAGTTGCTGGTTTAAGGCCCTTACACACTATTGCTCAAATCAAGGTTTAGCTGTGCGATGGACTACAACAATTAGCTATTTTTACGTCATCACTAACGATAAGATGTAGGGCTACACAGTACACACTATGAGCGGTTAGCTCTAGGTGATCGCTAACCAACAACCAATTAGAAATTACGAAATTGCATTGATGATATCGTGGGTCCTTTTATTATCTTTTAATTATCTGATTACGCACTTCATCACTTGGAGCGTAGTTTTTCTTCATGCTTGTGAATATGAATTGACACCAATCTTCATAACTGTTCAAATTGGATCCGATGCGGTCAACAAACCGCCAATCAAGATGCTAATAGTTTCTAGGTCTAGGTCTAGGTAAAACTCGAGCCTTTAGACCCCGCTCGCGGGTAAAGGAAGGCCTTCAAAATGTCTGTCAAAAATTCGATAAAATTTCATGGCTTTCCTCGCAGGTTGCGGGAAGTCCTGGGCATAAAACTATATTGATAAAAACTCGAATTTGACTCAATGGCGGGGGGTTCCCCGTTAGTTGTTGACCTTGTATTATGATCATGAGTTGTATCTTGTAAATGCTTAAAACTATCAACAAAAGAACTGTGCTTGCTATCTGCTAAAATTTCTAGCATCAATGTCATGCGAGCACTCTTACGCCTTGCCTCCAACAGCTCTAGATCCAAAAACTGCCTTGCTTCCGTAACACTCTGTTTTCCCCTCAAATCTGAAATAAAACGCACAGCCCTTCGCTGCACATTCTCCAACGATGTTATCTGCCTAACTAAATGAGGGTCCCATACCTCACCTGCATATTCCATTATAGGTCTACACAAGGTGAGGTATGCAACCCTCTTCACCTTTCTGGGGGCCTTAAAAAGCACATGCCTCATCATACCCAACCTCCGAGAAGCCTTTGCCGTCACCGAATCAATCTGCAAGTCCCAACTAAAATCACTAGTAATTTCAACTCCAAGATATTTAAAAGCTGATACATTCTCTAACGCTATTCCTCCTAAAAAGTAATCCACAGAACTATCAAGACCGTTCTTACCAAACCTGACTATTTGACACTTATCAGTGTTAAACACCATACCCCAATGCTCAGCCCACCTTTCCAACAAAAACAAATCTTCCTGGAATTTCTGGGAACTATCTAAGCTGTTAACCGGGCAATAAAGAAGGGCATCGTCCGCAAAAAGTCTTATTGTGGATGTCTTTATAATGCTACAAATGTCATTAATGTAAACTAGAAAAAGAGAGGGCCCCAGCACGGAACCCTGAGGAACACCAGAAGTTACTGCAAGAGAACCAGACGTTGCTCCCTCCACAACCACTCTCTGCATTCGGTCTGCCAAAAAATGTGCTATCCATCTAACTACTGCTGAGTCAATACCAATAAATAACAGCTTTTCAATTAAGAGACCGTGAGGTACTCGATCGAAAGCTTTCGAAAAATCCAACACTGCAGCGTGTACCGAGTCATTTCCATCCACCATTTTCATAATGTCATCTACTGTTGTGACAAGTTGGGTAGTGCATGAGAGACCCTGTCTAAATCCATGTTGGTTTGGGTTGAGCGTCACATTAAGATGCTGATTAATATTGCTTAGTACTATATGTTCTAAAAGTTTGCATGCAATACATGTAAGTGAAACTGGTCTAAAATTACTGGGGCTGTCTCTCGAGCCTTTTTTAAAAATTGGTACTACGTTTGCCGCCTTCCAGATATCAGGCAGCTGGCCAGTATTAAGAGAATGTTGAAAGATAAGAGCTAAAATCTGACTAGTGACCACCACATCAAGACTGAGGTCCTCTTTCCTCAGCTGGTCAGGGCCTGGGGCCTTTCCGGTCTTCAGACCAATTAACAATTTCCTCACCCCCTCACTAGTAATTGTAATCGGACAGTTCCCTTCAGCCCAAAGCGGGTCTGAGTATGAACTGCTCCCAGAAAAAACACTCTGAAAATACTTGTTAAAAATCTCTGAAGTCTCAAAAGCTGATTTACCCTTAAAAATAACAGAGCCATGGCAGCTCTTCCCACTCTTCCTTCTATAAAATGAATAGAAAGGCTTGCTATCTCCCAAACTCAGTGGTTTGAATAATATTCTATCATAGTGGTCATATTCCATTTTCCTAAAGAGCTTTTTGTTTTGGCGCCTAGCCTGTTTGTACTGTTGTAGGTCTGTGTCCAGGCCACTTTTCTTGAATTTATCATACAATTTTCTTTGCGATCTTACACACTTCCTGGCAGAATCATTAAACCATACGGGCTCGTCTTTGTTTCTGATCTTTTTTGTGCATTTAGGTACATAGTTACTGACTGCTTCTTTCAAGTCCGTTTCAAAGATTTGCCATGTTGTGTTTATGTTTTCTTCATTTTGAATAGCGCTTGACACTTTAGAAAGTGTTTTCTCTAGAGCCAGAGTGATAGCTTCAAAATTTGCCTTAGCGTATATTTTAAAAGAATCATTATGCTTACTATTTGGCCTAAAATCCCTGGTTTTTATATTTATGCCTACCATGTAATGGTCACTTAGTCCAGGATTGATCACATTCAAATCTGTAAAAAGGCTGTCATTATTAGTAAGGATTAGGTCGAGTGTATTGCCAAGTTGGTGTGTAGGCTCAGTCACGAGTTGGGTCAGGTGATGGGATAGCAGACTGCTCAAAAAAGATTTGTGAAGTGTTTTGTTGTGAGATCCAGAACGAACTTGACCTATAATCCAGTCTATGTCAGGCAAGTTAAAATCGCCTGAAACAAATATAGTAGATTTAGGAAATCTTGACACTACTTGTCCCAGTAGATCGTCAAGTGGATCAATTGTTTGTCTGATAAAAGATGGTGGGATGTAAAGGCACAAAATTATCAAATCTAGGCCACTATCAACGCATTCTATTTTTACACAAACCACTTCTATTGGAAAATATGTACCCTCTAAGTGGATCTGGTGGTGATTAATACATGGTGAAAGGGCAATCATAACTCCTCCGCCATGGCAATCTCGATCACATCTATAAATACACTTTTGCGATGAGCTCAAAATCATTTCATTATTGAAAGACGAATCAATATGTGTCTCTGTAATGCATAGTATATCATATTCCGATGCTAAAACTTCTATTTCATTCAGTTTACCCTTCACTGACCTTGCGTTTGCTAAAAGAAGGCTTATTGGTCTACTTTCACTATTTTTTTTTTGATTATTTTGTAACGATTTGTAGAATTTTCTGCTCTGATTTTCTTTAACGTCTGGTATAACTGAAAATCCTCCTCTCTTTCCTCTTTCGACATATCTAGCTTTGCAAAAATACCCCCCTTCTTAAAGCTGTTGATTCTTCTCACTATTTCCCATTTGTCTTCCCTAGACTCTGTGCATATTTTGATAGGTCTTGGTTTCTTATCTTTCAAGTCAGATTCTTCACTTATCCTACCTAGCCTATACATGTTCTTCTTTTCAATTACTTTTGAGAGATGACATTCTGAAAAGAGCTTGTTTATTTCTTCAACAGTTTCCTGTTTGGTGTTGAACTCTTGGAGTCCAAAAAGAATCAGGTTTTTGTCTCTAGCTTCTTTCTGTTCGTTTTCATTTTTCACAAGTGTTTGTTTTGCAGCACTAACAAGAACTTTTGTGTTCCTTTCGATATCTTGTACTGCTGCTGCATATGTTTTTTTTATAGCCTCAACTTGAGGTTCAAGACTACCAATAACCAAGGACTTGATTTCATCCAAACTTTTCTCGATATTATCTAGCTGGGGATTACTTTGAACAAAAACTTCTCCCTTGCTGCATACCTTACAGGCCCACTTGGCACCTTTAGGCTCCAGCCTCGACAGCAGCTCAGCTTCCTCAGTTGCAATCATCAGTGTCAAAGTTCAACATGTTGAAAGTCCATCGCATCGTCGCTAGCAACGATTACGTTGGCCGGCCATCGCAAAATGATGTCATAGCAGTCCATCGTTGCGGTCAATCACACAGCCAATCGTCGATTTGGGCGATAGCGTGTACAGGCCTTTACTCTGTTGCAACTTGCCAAGTAATAATAATAACTATGACAAACGCTGCTTCAGAGTGGTATTAATTAATAGATGTATCCACATCTGTGATATCTCTATTGCAAATATCGCTGCCTATTTTATGCTGCCTTAAATATTAAAGGTTTATTTATTTTCTGTTTTATTAGTATCTCTTGTCTAGTGCATGTATGTATGAGTTTCACCTGCTAATATGTTAATAAGGATACCTTTGTGTTACGCATAATCATTTTTGTGATGAAAAAAGTGTGCGGGAGATATCTAGTCCTTTATATGTCTGTAGAATATTTTTACTCAGGGAGGCAAAGAGTTTCTAAGAATAACTAGTACCTTAGCAGTCTGGCGGGCCGTAAGATGTAGCCATGTGTAATAAGTAACTACACAATTATTCCTAAAGACGGCAAGGTGGTCGGGTGGCACAGATGATAGTGTGTCTGGGTGGTAAGCTGAATGTCTGAGTTTGAATCGTGGGTGATGCAATCTTTTCCCCAACATCCACCCATGGTAACGGACAGACATGGCTCTTATAGTTAAGATTGGCTAAATTTCCTAATCCTCAGTTGACCAATCAGACTGAGGCTTACATCCAAGCTAAGTTTCTAGCCCGTGTTTTACTAACATACAATGCCTGTGACTGAAGGCCAACCCCCCCCCCCTTTTTTGTCAGGCAGGGTTCACTTGAAATGTGCAGAACATAGGCTGGCTGATATACTCGTATAATGGATGCATGAGCATTTTCTGTGCATGCTGTTGCATAGGAAACTACAGTAACACGGGGTATTTCTAAATTATTCTTTTGAAAGAGGAACTTCATTAACATGTTGCTCGCATAATTGTGTGATCAAGAGAGAGAGGAAAACGCTAATTTTCTTTAAAATTTCCCACGCATAATAATATAAAGTTACAATATTTTTCTACACGGCTGTTTACAGATAATTGGAGTACCGGTTCTCAGTGACATCCTCCAAGTGGGTGTGTCTGAACATTGGTCAGGTGCATAGTTGAACACCTGCTAGCTGCTTCTGTCTGTATCTGTACTATATGAGTCATTGACAAGCTCTCACTAGCTCTTGTTTGATGTGGTTTAAATTTTATCATACAGGTTCACCAATTGTAATTAGCTCCAATTAACATGAGGGTTACCAACATGTATTCAATATGCTATTATCAAACGCCACAAATTCCTTTTTTAACAATGTCAAGCATTTGGCTTTATAATGCAACTTATCTAGCAACCAAGCATGGTGTAGTTAGCATTATACATTATGTAACAATCAAGATATGACCATGCAGGCCTGTATTCACTGGCTCCAAGTTTGGGGCGGCTAATGTTAGGCGACTAGTTATGAGCACCCGAGGGTGTGGAGGGGCGGTGTAAGCCCCCAACAGGTTTCTCTCATGTAGTGCCTCTCATGTGAAGTTTTAAAAAATTTTATCGGAAAGTATCAACATTTTCCTATTTTTCGAAATTTGTTTGGTTTTAGGTGATGTGACTGCAGGGACATTTTTAGATTTAAATAGGCAAAACTTGACCGCAGATAAAGCGCTCAGAAAAAAGACATCTTTTTCTTCTGAGCGTTTTAACAAGGATCAATTTTGCCGATTCTATTTCAAGTTAATTCGGAGATTTCCACGCTTTCGATGGGACATGGTCAAGCGGATGTTTGGTAAAACTTGACCTTTTGCAAACCTTTATAAAGGTCGTTAGCAAGAATAACTTGCCGCTGGTGATAATAATGACGCCTAAAAACTACTAAAAGTTGATGGTTGTCTCTATGGCTTGGGATAAAGTGATAATCTACAGCGATAAAAACTGTCTCCATAGCCGTTGGGCAAATAACTGTTCGAGTAAATGATGTTGAGGTCGAGTTATCTGAAGCAATTTTTCATTGCGTGGGAACGAACTAAGTAAATCCGTTCGAGTTAACCCCGTGTTCGAGATGTTACATAAAATGTTACCTTTTATCTGAGGGCGAGTTATCCGAGTTTGATTGTACTTAGCCGTGGAAAATTCCTAAGAAGTTGGGGTGGCTCAGCCGGCCAACCGCCCCAGGGAATACGGGCCTGTGACCATGTAGATATCAATGTAAAAGACTCTTGTAACAATGGTAACACAAAAACAACGATGGGTACAAAATTATATATACAAGTATTAAATATCAATTCACACGTGGAATTATTAGCTATAGGTCAAATTGAAAACCATAAAACATTTATCTGTATTCTGGTTGGTGTTGACTGATTTTCTGGAGAATAGCTGCAGGAAGATGCTCATAATTGAAAGTAAATATTACCTTTTTTGTCTGGTGCCATACCCTGACATTAATGTTTCAATAAAAGGAACATTTGTATCAATCATAAACAGATGCGTGTAGATAGTTTTTTATTGCAGGTGTTAGAATAGATAATTTTTTTGTTTTGTCAAACAAAAACTGGCTGTCAATAAGAATATCTCGTTTATCCTTTAACACAGCTGTGATTTTTCCGGAAATTGATGGATTGTTTTTGTGTTGGTCAAGTTTGCAAAAACGAACAAAGAATTACACGTGTTTGCATGAAAATGTATTAGAATCTATGAAAATGCCTATTATGGCAGACAATATTCATAGTAACTAGAATGCTGACAGCTACTATCTCAGTACTAGACTCTGACAGGATGCTACCCCAGTAACTACGATGAAGATGTGTCAAGGTCGCGATAAAAGCCTCAGATCTTTGCACTTGAATTACACTGCTCTTGCTACCAATCCGCATGTTCAGAAGAAAAACCTGTGAGCTAATCGCTTGCCCTCTTTTACTATCAAGGGAGCATTCCATATGACACTATCACGGGGCTACCTGTTGCAGAGTCCGGCATGACCGAGCAATGACATGCATTCTCTTTGTCTCCTGTAAATATTTAATTGCTTCATAATCCATCGCATAGCAGAGAGATTGCGAATAATTTCTTTGTATTATCACCTATGGGAACAGAGATTATCTTAGGAGAGCTTTCGTAGGTCTATTGTCTAGTTACGGGTTCCACCCACCTGTAATCAGTGCTTTGGAGCATTGCCAATGCTTATTTGTATGTCTTTGCTCTCTTCATCTACCAAGATAAACCACACACATCGCATATTTTAAGCCCTCTGCTCCTCTCTCCAATTTAATTGGTTTTATGTATTGCTAGACCTGACTAATTGCTAACTTTTTTTCAATACAAAGCTCATAAAATATGATTTGAGAACTCAGATGTGTTAGGAAGTTGTTGTCTATCCAAGAAAATTGAGGCTCTCATGTGGATTACAATGTTCTTTCTCATCCTATGACATGGGTTATGGTAGTACAGTATTGTCAGACAGGTTACAGAAAGATTTTTTACGGCACTCTGAGCGAACTTGATTAAACCGTGAACCATATTCCACTAATACTGATAGAGTGACTGTATTACTGTTTCTTAGAGATTTTTTTTGTCTTTAACAATATATTGTGTATTATTTATTTCTATATCATTTTTTGCAAAACTCTATTCTGAGTAGGTATTCAAATATAATTTTGTTACGTATTTTATGGTGATATCTGGATATTTCTTCTTCCATCCAATTACTGATACCAGTACCCTGGCAGTCTATTAGACCGTGAGTGAGAGATCATCAGGTGGGATAGATAACTGCACAATGATCCCGAAATGTGACAGTCAGCCATGTGGTGTAGTGCTAGATTGTCAGTCTACCAAGCTGAAAGCCACGAGTTCAAATCCTGTTGAAAGCAATCTTTTTCTAACCTTTTGGCGTGTTTTCAGACACACGAACGCAACTTTTATTATAATAAAGATTGTGGTGTGCAGTCCTTTAATTTCTTCTAAACTCGGAGTCAATTTTTTGAGATTGAATGCATATACCTGGAGCCATGCTCTGACACCTCAATTGAGTTGGCGTCCAAATGATTCTCAGACATCTCATAGCTTGCTGGGACCAGTCTTAGATAATCCTGGATCAATATTACCCAGGCCTTACAACTATCAGTGCTATGACGGTACGGTTCATATTGAGCAATCTGACAGCAGGAACATTAATCATTATGTTACTGTTATTATTGGCTCCGAGTATGCGAGGCTCTCTTTGTTAGACCACAATTCTCATGTCATACATCAGGATGCTTAGCTGTTGAAACAGGCATAACAATTACTTTCCCGTGATTATGTTCATCAAATATTTACCAGATGAAATAATTAACAACTGATTTTAAATTTTTCGCATCTCATTATTTCTGGCGCTGCTCTTGCGGGCAATGTGATCCATTATGCTGTTGGTCTCAGCTGTGACTCTTGAGGTTTTTTTACTTCTGTTGAAAGTTTGTTGTGTTGGAACACTGCTGAGATGTTGTCATGAAATCATTAATCTATTGTGTGAGAGCTGTGAACTGAAAAAAAATTCTAGGCACAGAAGTGGGGGGCCACTGCTAAGCCTTCAGTTCTTGAAGGATCGCTTACATAATTGAAGCTCTTTCAATTTGTTCCATTTTGTTAAACCATAACTGTCATGAACAACTTTTATCGTATTTATTAGGTAAATCAGACACGCTGATTCCGATTGTGTACTCAAAATAAAGATTAGTCCACTAACCTTCAAAGTCATTTGGGCTTTTTTAAAGCATTTCAATATCCGTTTCGAAAACAACACAATCGGCATTACAAGCTCTGCCCATAAATATGTGACGGAACCTAGCTTTTTCAGGAACAGAAGTTAGGAATGTTTAGTCCGATTTAGAATAATAGAGATTGGTGTCTTAAAACCCATCGTTATCTAAATCCAGCCTGTAAAATAATTTCAGTTTTTTATGAAAGGTATATAAACTATTTAAAATTGCTCGTAGCTTGTTACATGACGTTTAAATGGGCTGAACGCCGAGAAAAATGAGCTCAAAAAGTGCGGTTTTATCACAAGCTAGCGGTTTTATCGCGCTTTTTTAAATATGCAATGCTAAATAGCTTATCTACCTTTCAGAAAAGACTGATATTATTTTTAAGGCTGAATTTAGATATTAATGGATTTTAAAACACCCATCTCTATTAGTCTAAATCGGTCTAAACATCCCTACGTAACTTCTGTTCCTAAAAAGCTAGGTTACGTCACGTATTTATGGGCGGAGCTTGTTATGCCGGATCGTGTTGTTTTCGAGACCGATATTAAAACGCTGTAAAAAAGCCTTCATTACTCTGAAAGTTAGTGGACTAATTTTTATTTTGAGTACAAAATCGGAATCAGTGTGTCTGGTTTACCTAGTAAATATGATAAAAGTTGTTCGTGACAGTTATGGTTTAAATGCTTGTATACTTAGCCGCTTGTACAAAATCTCTGGTAATATTATTACCCTTTAGATGTAAATATGATAGCATGCGTTTGCTGTTGTCATAGGCTTCAGCCACGGTTATAAGCAAGATTTGAACTGGTAATGTTTAGCTTGGTACATCAACACCGTAACATCAGCCGCCAATCACCCGCCTTCAGGTTTTTCAGAATAATTGAATAACCAAACGATTGATACTTATTCTCTTTGCTTTATCTATCCACCTGATGATCACACACTGCTCACCAGACTGCTAGGGTACTAGTGTGTTTGTGTGGTAGTTCACAGTGTGTCACACTCTTCAGTAATCTGATAGGAATAAATTATGATATCACAGATACAAAGGCTCTCTATAGTTTCACCCAAATTTAATTAACCTTCTTCACAAACAACTACGTTCCAATTTTTTTTTTGTTCAAAAACGCTTGAAGAGTCTTCTTAGCGATTTCTTTATTTAAAAAAACACATTATTTTGAGTGTATTTCCTTAATTGTTTACCCTCGATATGGATGAACCAAGAAAGCAGGAAGATAAAAATTAAAAATGGACAGATTCCAGCATGGGTTTCTCTTGGCTTTATTAATGGTTTTTGTTTTTAGACTAACATTAGTTGTCAATTACCTGTGTTGAAGAGCGGTAACTAAACTAAAAGCACGCAACCTCGAAATTTTCGCTGGTCCCTCAGGTTTGAATAAATGAAAGGAGGAGGTTGGGTGATGGTTAGAGCTGTGAAACCATTCGCAGTTGATACATCAGCGTGTCACAAGGTAGATGCTGTTTATGCGCGACAATTTCTCATTTTGCTGGAGGATGTTTCGTCATGATAAGAAGTCAAGTGCAGAGAACCAAGTTTTATGCCTACAGATCTGAGTGTTTTAGTTTACATTGGACGATTATTTGATGGTATCACAGTATGACATTCTTACAGCCCTCCCAGACCATAGGTATAAATGTATTAATTAATTCCTCAGTAATAGATACAAATTTGTTTTTAAAAATATTGGGATATCAACATTCTCCTGGAAACCTAAGCCAATGCTAGATATTAAAACCCTGTTATATGCTTTTCGATGTAATGTCATGTTAATCTGCATTGTTCCTAGACAAACATGGCACCCTGATTATCTCTCGTTGCGAAAGGAATTTGATGGTTTAATCCGATGAAATCCACTACCAGAGAATTTCCTGACATTGACATTCGATACTCAGACAGATTGCAGCTTGTTCTTTTTGTCTATCTTACGGTCATCTGTACAATAGAAACTGAATCGCTATTAAAAAGATAATACAAATACCGGCAATAAATATTATAGTAACTCATTTTTTTTGCAGTGCGCCCAAGTAACAGATGATTGGTTGTATGATAATCATAAGCAATCTATATATCATTTGTAGCATTTTAAGGCTATATTTTATGATTATGTTCTTTTGAAGACTAAATTTATTGCTGTAAAAAAACTCCATTTCACTGGTTAAAGCAAGCTGAAACCTAGATCCAGCCTATAGCAGCAGGGCCACTCGTGATTGCTGTTCCTAATCAAAGGTTGCGATTTATCTTAATCCCTTCATAAGCTTGATTGATGTGAACATCACAGTTATTATTAACCCTTTTGCTGCCAGACTGTTACCCACAACCTATGGTTTATTGCCACCACAACTTCAGTACCTTCGGCTTAATAAAGCATCAATTCATTCAAGTTACAAATTACTGCCTACGGACCCTTGAAATTGATGTTGCATCATCCTAACATATGTATAATGGAACATAAATAATATTCACCAACATGAAAGTCAATTAGTGAACTAGCAGTAGGATTGGCAGACGTATTTAGCCGTGAAAGTTTTATACATGTGTCTCGCACGAAAAAATTCTTCTCAACAGTAACAGGAATGTTCATCGTAGTGAGAGCCGTGTCCGTTTGCCCAAAGCTACAGTTGTAGGTTGGGAAACAAGATTACATCATTTGGGGTTTGAACTCACAACATTTAGCTGTGCCACCTGGCACACTACCACCTGGCACACTACCACCTGCACTTATCATTTACCTTCCATGATTTTTGAATTATTATATACACACTTATTCTCTGTGCTTTATTGACACATCCTACAATCTCTTGTGATACACCGAGCTGCCAGGGTGCTGTATCATATAATCGGAAGCCATGATAAATTATTTTTATCCAGTATAAATACAGTTGTATCATCTCGGATGGAGTGAACAAGTTTTAGGTTAAAAGTTGACTTGCAACAAAATTCACATTACATTTATTTGGTATCAAAAGATTCACCATGTCTTATTCTGTTGTGTAGTAGGTGCCAAATATGTGGAAATGTGATTACAAGCTCTTAAAAGCTCAAAAACGAAAAGCCGCTGTAGATTGGAATCTGTGTATTTCTCTGACGTAGTCATTACATTTGGTTATTGTCTTGTCACATGATGTTCTCACATGAATTGAAAGGCCAATAAAAAGCTCAATATAAAACTTATCGTAGCACTAGTTTATGACAAACACTTCGAGTTTTACCGAAGACCCTGTGTCAAATATAAATGCTCGCTACGTTACAGTTTTGTTTCGGCTTGATCTAATCGTCAAGTCGTAATCTGATCATGTGACCCAATACTTCGCGAATAATTTCTGCAGCACTTTTCGATTATCACAAGTGACCAACAGGTTCGCCATGATTATCCGACAATGATATGTACTCTTTCGAGGTAAGGTTAAAAAATTAAACAAATTTTTATTGTAAGTTATAAGATCTCAATGCTAAAAGTGGCAGCATTACAATAACGATAAAATAAACGCGTAAGAACAATAGACATGGTTTTATTGAATGCATGAAGTATATTTGTGAAAATATTTCGACGAATGAGGTTGCATGAAAGTGTAAACAGAAACCATCTTGTAGCTACTACGTTCCATTTGAGCCGTTTTAGAAAGAGAATCCAAACTACGGCGGTCTCGTGTGGATGCGATTAACTGTTCGTTTTTTAAATTTTAAGAGCTTGTAATCACATTCCCACATATTTTGCACCTACAACACAACAGAGTAAGACATGGTGAATCTTTTGATATCAAATAACTGTAATGTAAATTTTGTTGCGAGTCAACCTTTAAAGAAAAAACAAACAATTTCTTCTGCTAAAAGAAACAGTTTACCACAGCGATAATAATCAGTGTCTAGGCTCAGATCTGTCATTTATGTTCATTTGAAGCTTTGGTTAGGCAAGTCTGTTGACCTTCTCAGCATTTCCTGGTCGGTTGGAATTTTCTGAATCGCAAATATCTAATCAACGTCACATGTGTTGTCATTTTTTGTAAAAAAAATATAGCTTTTCTTCTAACTTGAAGATAATGCAACGTGTTAGCGGTCTAATGGCTGCAGAACTTGAGTAAGATCTTGACTAGAGTTTGACCATTGAGACCTACTCTTTTCTAACGTAAATTTCATAAAATACTCTTTCAAGCTACAGTGGTGTCGGAAATAAACTGGACCCTTTTGTTGAAAAACTAAAGCTCTCATTTACAGCATTGTTATTCCTTGTGAATTTAGTCAATAACCATAAATTATATATAAAATTAATCTTCATTTTACCCTGATTTCATATATCCGAACCAAACAGCTGACAATTATGCTTTTGAATGACTATGTAGGTTAAATTCTGAACATTTCATCTTTCAATGGCTCAAGTTAACAATCTGTACAGATATGATCACACCAACACACATTTTTATTTGCTCACTTTAAGTCATATACATGTATATGACTGATCATAATCATTCAAAAACATATTTTAACAGCTGTTTGGTTAACATATTTGAACTTAGGACAAAATGAGGATCAATTTGATATATAATTTATGGCTATTGACTAAATCGCAAGGAACAATAATGCTGAAAATGAACATTTTAGTCTTCCAACAAAGGGGTGCAGTTTGTTTGGCTCACCGCTGTACTATGTATCCGACTTAATTTTAACGTTTCCTCTCATTTATGTTATTTATCACTTAGCCATGGATGTTCACTTATGTTCACTATTCTTAAAAACTTATCACAATTTGGTCTCTTGTTCATCACAGTAGATTAGTTTACAGTAAAAGCCCTTTTAAAATGGCAGCGACCTGTTTGAATTTTTAAAACTCGAAACTTCACTCGTACGCTTTTAATGTTTTGTTTTTAAATTAATTCAATTTTTAAAGTGGTGAGATGGTAATAGGAGGCTACACATCATACGTACAATACAAAAAGTCTCTGTCATGGGCAAGCCTTCATCTGGAAACCGACAATTATACAAGGTTTTCATACTAATATGTCAATACGGCTGATATAGTCAGAATTTAGGTATGTAGAAGTGATATGTCGAGTTTCTCAATAACTACATTATTATTGTTATTATTATTGCTATTATCATTATTGTTACTAGTACTCTGGCACTCCTGCCTCAGGGATCATCAGATGTAATAAACTTCAACACAATTATTCCAAATTGTGGGAGAAGTGGTTGATTGGTGCAGGTGTTATAGTGTTGTTCCACCAAACCAAATGTCGCGTGTTCGAATTCTGCATGATGTTTTTTTTAAACATGCAACTATGGTTCCAGATGGAAAAACGGGCCGACACGGCTCTTAATATAATAGTAAGGAAGAGTTTAAATTGTCATGATGACATTGCGTTGAAAAGCGAATTAAAATTTGTCATGAATATTATAACCTGATTTAGTGTTGGTAATGTCGTAGTTTGGGCTAGGATCTGCCAAGAAATATTTTGGGTTAATAATTGTTTTCTTCAGACGACCAATGCTAATGAATACTCTATGGAACCCTTGATATCAGCATAGTATATTTACTAGGTCATATAATCTGTGGAGCCCTTGATATCAGCATAGTATATTTACTAGGTCATATAGTCTATGGAGCCCTTGATATCAGCGTAGTATATTTTCTAGGTCATATAGTCTATGGAGCCCTTGATATCAGCATAGTATATTTACTAGGTCATATAGTCTATGGAGCCCTTGATATCAGCGTAGTATATTTTCTAGGTCATATAGTCTATGGAGCCCTTGATATCAGCATAGTATATTTTCTAGGTCATATAGTCTATGGAGCCCTTGATATCAGTATAGTATATTTACTAGGTCATATAGTCTATGGAGCCCTTGATATCAGCATAGTATATTTACTAGGTCATATAGTCTATGGAGCCCTTGATATCAGCGTAGTATATTTTCTAGGTCATATAGTCTATGGAGCCCTTGATATCAGCATAGTATATTTTCTAGGTCATATAGTCTATGGAGCCCTTAATATCAGTATAGTATATTTACTAGGTCATATAGTCTATGGAGCCCTTGATATCAGCATAGTATATTTACTAGGTCATATAGTCTATGGAGCCCTTGATATCAGCATAGTATATTTACTAGGTCATATAGTCTATGGAGCCCTTGATATCAGCGTAGTATATTTACTAGGTCATATAATCTATGGTGCCCTTGTTATCAGCATAGTATATTTACTAGGCCATATAGTCTATGGAGCCCTTGATATCAGCGTAGTATATTTACTAGGCCGTGTACAATAGTTACTTGAATCACTCAGATGCTACTTGTATGTGGTTCCTTACAAATCACACAAATTCACAAATTCTGTTTTAGCGCCTGCAAGTAGCTTATTAGGAAAGCGAATTTGCAAATAGAATATGTCCATGTCAGGGCAGGTGTTTGAAGGATCCCAGTCTAGACCCATTTGCAGTGCTTTTGACCAGTACATGTAATTAACCGATGACAAACTAATAAATGGCTTGTAGTTTTCCATTACAGAATGTTGTGCTAAGATATTAATGACCTTCGTAGCTCAGGTAGATTTTCAAGGTCATCATGCTATGGTTCTCTTTACAGATCTCATGCCTGCGGTTCATTTTTCTCATCAACCAGAGCATGGTACGCTCCATGAAGAATGAAGGACAAAAGTCAACGACGATGCCAGAATCCGTTCCAAAGGTGACAAGCTGATGGCGCAGAATTGGTTGTCTTCATCTCTGCATTGTAAAATAACAATATAGCATTTTTCTTATTTTCTGTACATTATGTATAAAGGAATCGATGAATGTGTCTTGCTATGATCACATGCTATTGGTATTGCATCAATATATGAACTCATTAGCCTAGCTCTTATAATTTGTTTAGCAATGCAAATTACTTGAGGTTCTGGAAACTAATTAGCAGTTTTGTGGATTAGATGCTAATCTCAAGTAATCTCAAAGAAAATCTCTGCAGTTTTTAACAAGACGGTTTCGTTAATTTATTCAAATCTTAAAAACCGAATCTGCGATGGCTATTTCTAGGTTGTTGAGAAATGTATTGCTAATTTAAAATGTTGTACTATATCGTGTGTAAGTTAAATCGTTTCCTTTTTTACGGAAAACAGGCCTTGAGCGTTTTGCAATCAGTTGTGTCGAAACTTTAAGTCAGGTGCCATTTTCATCCCAGGTGAAGATTACTACACGCATAATTCGTGTCAATCAGCATTTCTCTCCATCCCAATCTGCCTTTGCCACTCATCGTTTGTTTTTCAAGTGTGTTAATAATGGATGCAACTTCCTTTACTTTACACGGACACACCTTACTAACTAGGAGTTGACAGCCATGACTCATTCAGCTTTTTATATTCTTATAACTATATTTGTTATTCTAAAGCAAATAGTGTAAAAGAATTCAATTGTTAACAACCGATAAAAACACAATTGAGAATATGAATCATGAATAATAGGAGTCTATTGCTATAAGCTATTCTTTCCCTGCTAAATTTGACCATGGGAAGTTGGAAATTTGAGTTTATTATGAGATACTAGTATATGACAGTCTAGCGTGCTGTCAGAGTTTGTCAACTGCTGAATAAGCGCAGCGAATAGCTATTTGCTTAACCCTTCTGAAATCCTAAACACTGGTCGAATGTCACAAGGGTTACAGTGATCGTGTACAAAGTTGAATGGTGTGAGTTTGAATCCCATTGCGAGTAACTTTTTTCCAAACCTGTAACTGTGGCTTTGGGCAGACAGACAGATGTGGTTCTTATTATAGTAAAGGATTTTGGTCTTTGTAAGGAACACCACTTCAAAAATCATGGTCATGCCGCAAATTAGAAAATCTTCCTGAACGCAAGAAGCAAAGAAGTTTCAAGGCATGCAAATAAGTTAGTTATTTGCATGCCTTGAAACTATTTTTTAAACTAATATGAAAGCTATTTTTGCAAATAACCTAGTTATTTGCAAAAATAGTTTTATAAAATAATTGTAGTCAAATGCCTTGGTTTTCTATTCATAGTAACATGGCATCATTATTTTCAATATTTATTGGGTGTACTGAAAGTCTGATTTTTCCTTTCGTATTTTCAAACAAAAACTGGCATGTTGCCATTGACAAAGCTGCTGTCTAAACCAAAAATCAATGGCATGCACCACCATATTGTTAGTATGGAGTGTCCTACTGGTGCGCCCTAGATGGGCAAAACCTTCTAGAAAACATTTCTCAGCTGGCATGTGTGTAATCACAGTAGGCCTACGCTAGTATAAGCAGACAAAATAGTGTATTGCTGTGTAATTACACCTACTGCACTGCTGATTTAGTATCCATCTCGATTGTACAAGTGGTTGGTTATTTCTTACCTTGCTGCAGGCTATAGTAATCAAACCCTATCTAACTTCCTGTAGCAGAGTAAAGGTCCGGCCACACGTAACGAATTATTCGTTCAATCTGACCGAATTCACGAATTTCACAGAGTTCACAGATTTATTTGGCCGAATATCACGGAATTGTCTGAGCTGTGCATGCACATCGAATTCGTCAACAAAATGCTTTTAATTAACTAACCAATTTTTTTTAGCAAGCACGATTCTAGCAGCTTTGACAATTGGTATAGCCCAAGACACGTACGACGACACACAATAAAAGTATCAGCGCGATATGACCTGATACATACGATGCAACTGCCTATATGCGCTATTGTTGGTTCTCTTTCGTTGGTTCACCATAGCAGAAACTTCTCATCGTGTATCCAGTATTTACTGTTGGATGTTTTAGAAGCTATAAATTGTTTCTTTTTCAATAATAATAATTTCTTTTTATGCAGCAAAAGCTCCGTCGCAGAAACAGTCGCTATCTCTAGCGCATATAGGCAGTTGCATCGTATGTATCAGGTCATATCGCGCTGATACTTTTATTGTGTGTCGTCGTACGTGTCTTGGACTATACCACTTGTCAAAGCTGCTAGAATCATGCTTGCTAAAAAAAATTGGTTAGCCAATTAAAAGCGTTTCGTTGACGAATTCGGTGTGCATGCACAGCTCAGACAATTCTGTGATATTCTGCCGAATAAATCTGTGAATTCTGTGAAACTCGTGAATTCGGTCAGATTGAACGAATAATTCGTTACGTTTGGCCAGACCTTTAGTCTAAATTTAACACAGAAAAGAGCCGGATCAGATGTTGGAAATGCTAGGTCTTATTTCAAGATCACATACATGTATTGCACTGGTAGTGTACTGGCTCGACTGGCAGAGCTGCGTGTAGGTATAGATAACTTTTTGAAATAACTGTGAGGCTACCGATATGAGGTGAGGTCGTCACTAAGAGATTTGCAGCTCTATTCTAATGTGAAGTTCTAGGTTACAAAATTGCATGTTGAATTGATGCCATCGATGATAGCTGTGACAGACGTTATAGAAGCCTGCTACTCAAACCCCTCTGCTGGCTACAGAATTCAGTCTTGGCATCTGTTTCAGAGCTGCTGGTAGAGATGAGCTCATCAATTTATCTCTGTTTCATTTCTCGACAGCAGCAAGCTTATTGTGAGTCATCATTTACCGTCTGCATTGCATGACTCTGCTGAGATTAGCTTTGTCTTACAGCCACGAAACAACCTGATAATCCTTAACAGCCAAAAAAGTGAATAGCAACTGCGGTGGCTATTTCAAAAACTTGACTCATCACTCATTCATGGATTGGATACATCTCAGGCTATCAGTCGGTGTTGACAAGTGGGAATGGTTTGAGCACTGGCTAGGTAGAGTCACATTTCAGGGGAGATAATTTCCAATAACCATGTCGTCAGTTATTCATTTATTTTTTGTACATAACTTATATATTGTTGTGGATGATGGGTAGGAGGCATTAACGAGAATCCAAGATGATGTTTGGGATGGTGTTTAGAATCCAAAATAATGATAGATGCGCAGTATGTATAACAATAATATAACATTTTAGCGAAAAGAAAAAAAAGATCTATTGTCAGTGACACACAAAAACACCTGCGCTGGTCACCTATCAGGATTTACAGGTCTATTAAGACTACAGGGACAACTACTAGGGCTAGAAAAACATGCTCTATCAATGTACTAGTCTGTTATAGTAACAAAAGAGCACCACTTATCGAAAACAATTAATAATGAATGACATGTAATGGTAGAAATCTATCAATAATTATAACAGCCTTAATAAATGGCGGAATTCTCTTTCCTGTCCTTTAACTTTGATAGAAATTAGTCGAACATTGTCAATAAGTTCAGCTCCTTACGTGTTGTGCACATTTGAATGTTATTATTAATTGTTAACATATTCGAGGAGATAATGACTCCATAACTAATGAGCTATATAGTCATTATCTAGTTTTAGGACTACTGTAGTCACCAGCACTGCTAAACAGTTTGAAAATAACCAGTGTAATAGCAAGTACAATAATAATGAAAATAATAATTTGAGAACATGATGTGAAGCCCGCAGCAAACTTGATCTACCATATTTGCTTGTGTTCAGCTCAAGCCTGACCTCTTTTCTGCATCTACATACTGTGTAAGTATCTTTATAGGTCAACATTAATCGTGTCAGTAATACTATAGCAAAGCAACCCTGAGATAGCCTAAGTTTTTGGTTGGCCCAAAAGCTGGACCAATCAGCATACTGCTTCCCTTATAAAAGTTTGAATCCTCTAGTTTTTTTCTCCCATTCTCATCAGGCACCATTGCTGCCGCGGCTGTTGCTTGTTGAAGCTGCCTCTTTTTGACCATCCTCGTTTTCCGACTTGCTTTAAAATGGGCGAAAAGGGCGTCTATATCTAGTACATAAAAATAGGGCTGTAACGTGAATTGAAGGCAGCTTAACTTAAGAAGAAGTACAATACAAATCCACTCTGGTATGTGCACTTATGGGGCCGGAGCTGTTAAAACTTATGGTAATCTCTTAGCCTAACCTCTATCTCCTTGCGCATTGCCTCGGGTTTCATTAGGGCCTCGCAAATAACCGCTCATTTAATCTGGTCTATTTCAGCACCTCTGGCACGGAAGGAGGCAGCAAAGATAGAAAATGTAAATTGAGGAAAAACTGACATCGGTTTCTTTCAGCTTTGTTAATTTCTTAACTGAAAGCTAACCTGAGCTGTCAATTGTTTGTGTTGAACAGCGATAGCTGAATAAAGAACACACAACCGTGAAATTGTCATGTTTGCGGCTAGTTTTTATCATTTTTTAGTTTTCTATAAATGATTGAAACAGGTTTGGGGATGTTCGGAGATGTGAAACCATTCACAGATGATATATCAGCATTATACAGGATAAATGAATGTTATTCACTATTCACTTTGTTCACTATGTGAAATTTATTAAAAAGTTTAGACACAGCTAAGGTTTGTTGTTACAAAAATTCTTTTACACCAGATTAGAAAAGTTTTAGCATTATATTAATATGTTTAAAAAATTAACGCCGACTGTCTGCTAGTGATTCATAAAGTTTTAAGCAATATTTCTTTGATTTTTCACAGCTGCACTCGAGAAGTACTAGCGACATAGCGCAATGGATCGTCTTTTGCCGGTATATAGAGAGACGCGTATACTTGGCAGTACCTCATTATTCATGTACTCGCACTTGAGCGAATAAACTTGGCTCCCTCTCAGTCACGTGTAAAATATCTAATCCTAATTTATTTCGACTGCTTTGTGATTGGTTGAATGAACCCCAATAATATATTCTATTGTATAAATGACTTGGCCTCAATACAAAAGGTTTATTTGGTTGATTCCTCTTAACCCAGGAAAAGAGGGATTTACTTATTTCAACAACGCAGCAAGAAAATTGGTAAGAATTTGAGCACAAAAATGGCAATTATCTACCGCTAGTTATTTTGCTTAGAGGTGTCAAAGTGAGAAAGGAAATTATTTTGTTTAGACAATTCGGTAAGCCTTAGCGCGTAATTAATATTACCAGCCATAGTGTCTCATCACTTTCAGTTGAGTATAAAGCGTAAGGATAAAATTTCCTTTATCATCGACCTGTAAAAGCTGTCTCAAAATAGATGCTTGAAGCTTTAATGAGATTATTCGCTAGTCCGTTCCAACAATTACCTAAAAAGTTTGATTATGTTTAGTTATAAATTTAAAAAAGTATATTCATTCAACTGATCTAAATTGGGGCGGTAACATAACTCAAAACAGTTTTTTGTCAGAAACCAGGAAGTTTCAGAACTCATCTAAAGATCTTTGCGGTTCTGAACAATGTACTCTCCTCCAACTAGTTGGTATTTACTGCTGGAAGTGTTTATGTAGGTATGATTGTAAATTTTTTAATAAGAGAAAACACATATCCTTCGTATGATAAAAATAGTTAACCGTGTTCATAATAATTTATTAAAATAGCACAAAAACTTTGAATAGCAAAGTTCATACTATTTACGTGCTGAAAATATTTTATGATAAATCTAATCATCATGCTCTGTTAGGATAACCAGTTTTTACTCTTTTTACTGATTTTTAAATAAGTTCAACAAAAGGGTTTACCAAGTTCATTAGGTAACTATTTATTCCAACTAAATTAGGAGGCGTCTCCCTTAGCATATCATTTGCCATGTCATACATTAAAAAAGCTGGCTGTATTTCCATACAACAGCCTTGCTAGCAATCTTTACTATTATAAAAGCTGTGTCTGCCGTCCGTCTGTATGTCTGTCTGTCCGTCCGTCTGTCCATCTTTCCAAAGCTACATTGAGCGTCAGGAATTAAAATTTTCTCCCATGAGAAGCAAACTCGAATATTCGGCTTCGTGGACCGGCATACCAACCGCTGCACCACGCAGCCATGTTGCCGTCTTGAAGAATAATTCATGTAGTTATTACACCTGACGATTTCTCACGGTACAAAGGACTGCTAGGGTACTAGTTTTACATAATAAAAATATATTTTAGGCTAGTTAACTAAAAATAGATTTACAATTTTTGGTATTATTTAAATTTTAATAATAACTTGGCTGACTATTGGAAGCTTGCAAAGGTGAGGTAAGGGCATTTGTACTGGCAGACACAGTAGTGATGAAAATCTTAGCAACATCATGGTACTAAAGCCCTCATTGGTTGAACCATAATAGTAACACACCTGTTAAACTAGTAGAGTTCATGAAAAATGATCTAGGGGAATTTCAGGAATAAATAGTGGAAAAGCAATAATGCATTTCCTATTTAATAAAATATGAAAATGGATCTAAAGTCAATCACCTGTCTTTGACATGAACATCGGCTTATTATTACATACTAGTACTCTGGCAGTCAGGTGTGCTGTCAGAGATTGCCAGGAGTTCCAATAAAGCGCAGAGAATAAGTTTAATGCCTAATAATTCTAAAACAATTAAGGGGAATGATTGGCGCAGGTGAAACCTATTGTCACCGGTTCAAATCCTGTACAATGCAATATTTTTTTCCAACAGACACAGATCTTACTATAGTAAATATTACTGCAAAATCAAGTTGTTTACTCAAAATCATTTCTATATAATCATAATATTTGCTGTATCACGAGTTCACTTGATTGGATAATTTATTGTAGAAGTGATGGAGGAACTTCCTTCCACAACCTTTAATTGGCTAAGACAAGGAGGACTAAACCGAACTAACACCAGTATTGGAGGCCCTACTGACAACTTGCAAGAACTTGCGCAATGCTCATCGAGTCATGAGGAACTTCTGTGCGGGATGGTTTCTCAGAGTATAAGAGAGTACTCAGAACAGATTGACTTCAGTGACATGTCTGAATCAGGATGGGTATGGGGAGGCTTCACCTTCTTCGCGATTCTTTGTCTTTTTGGCGTCATTGGAAACCTTCTGACTATAGTAATGTTTGCCAAATATATAAAGCAGACAACAACGTCTGTCTTTATAATATCATTGGCCGTAGTGGACTTTCTCGTGTGCGCCATTCCTATGCCTATCTGGCTTTACGAGCTATTCGACGAACATCATGGATCAGAGTTTTTCTGCAAGTTAGGGAAGCTTATCTATCTCATATCTATTCCGCTCTCAGGGTCGATTCTGCTCTCTATGGCTATCGACAGATTTCTCCTCATCTTCCTTGTCAAGAGACATGTCGTCACTCGTTTCCGTGCAAAAATGGTCATATGTTTTGTAGCGCTTGTTTGTCTAATTTTTGCCGTACCTCAAGCTTTCTCCTTTTCAGTCTACACACCTATTGATCCTCAGCTTGTACAGTGGTATTGTCAAGGTGAAATAAGATGCAACACGCTGAAATGTCTGCCTACTACCAAGATAATGTCGATAGAAGTATGGTATCATCTGTGGCAGAGCCTGATTATATCGTTTCTTATTATGGTCATTGCTTTTACGAGTATTTACTCCCTCATCTTCTTTAAGGTTTACAGTTTGTATAAGAAAATGCTCAAGTGGAGACAATCCCCGCCCACTCATAATGGTAAGGTGTCAGTAGATCACGCCACTTTTTCCACCGACTTACCACAGATTCCTAAAGCAAAAACATCACCTCTTCAAACCAGACCAAGACCGATTACAACAAGAAAAAAGAAACGCCTACCGCATTTACACACGGCCTTGACCCTATTTTTGGTAACGATATTTTTTGTAATTGCTTATGCTCCACTGATATTTATGATGTTTCTTGGAACATGTGAAGACGACTCTGAGAACAGATACACAAATGTTTGTGGAAGAAATGACTATCGGCAGTTTGTTTGGCATTTTTATTTTTTAAACCATGTTACAAATCCTATAGTGTACGCATTTATGAATCTGAGATTCAGAGATGCCATACGTAAATCTTTTTCTTCCTTAAAGCGTAGAATATGCTAAAATAAATAGTTTGGCACATTTTACTTTTATTTACTTTAACGAATTATCTTCTTTATAATTGACTCTGAATTTGTAGTAATTCAGTTTTTTTTTGTATTTACAACACTTACTCAATCATTTTACTTTTATACCGTTATTATTACTATTATCTTGTTTCTTATTTTTAATAAAAACAGCAGTTTAATGAAGCTATTACTTTCTGATGTTGCTTTTGATAAAAGCGAGTATCATCAAAGGAAGACCGCTAGGTTAAAATGCAATTTGTTCATTTTATTTACAACGAAATCAGTGATTTAACTAATTTAAATTTAGGATGTTTTAAATTTTGCAAGCTCTGTGACAAGCTGTAAGCATGCCTCAGCTTATATCTAAGGAGTTTTCTACTCTTGATGATATGCGCATGGCCTGAAAAGCATCAAGTTCACATTATTACAGTAACCCACATTGCCAATTGGATGTAGAATTGTTTTGCATCTCCAAATATAGCAGACTGCACTCAGACTTTTTGCCACAAATAAAAAGCAGTGATTCTATTCTGATCAGAAATAGCTGTGATCCTGATGCAATGTGTTATAATCAATCATAACTGCTGATTTTTTTAGTCTTAAAGTCGGCTTTGGCACTAATAACTTACATAAATCATTCAACTACAAGCTTCCACTACAATTTCTTTCTCATGAAAATATTTGCCATTGATGTTTATGGGTTGGCTCAATAATACGTATCATATACTACGTGACAACAGTGATGACATAAAAATATGAAATATATATCAAATATCAAACATAAGTACATTGGAAAATATTAAATCTGTATATATATTTCTCAAAGTTTGTCGTATGTGTGTCATTCCAGCTATAGTTATTAAAATCTTAGAAAAAAAATCCATAGCACAGAAGATTCGATCTCAGACCGTCCTGTTCACCAGTCTGACTGCCTTACCAATTCAACCACACAAGGTTGATGTGATCTTCAAGCGATATACATGTATATGTTGGTATATGGGAGCAAATACACTACCGCTTTCCGTCACGACGCAAAGTTATAGCGTAACATCATTAGAAGCGGTAGTTCTTATTAGTAAACTTACTCATATTTTCCATTGGCCAGGCTAATAGCAAGTGGCAGGCAACTCTCATTACCTCCTTTATAAGCTGATTTTTAATACCCGGGCAACGCCAGGTAGCACAGCTAGTAAATATATACCGCCCTTCTCGAACTCTCACGAAAAACAAAAGCAACCAAATGGAGTTTAATTCTTTTTGACATCTAAATAGCCAACTAAAAACCTTAACATTTTCAAATGTCCAATTAGAGTGTAATAATTACCTGTTGCAACTTACTTAAAATGTAACAAAAATAGTGCCGCCCAGCTTAATGGCCAAACAACATTTTTTAGAGCTGCAAAGAAAAGCCATTTGTTCGTCGGAACAAGTTTTAGCCCATAAGTAAAATCCTGGAAATTATAGACCACAGTTGTCAGTAAATGTTGATGTAACAGGGCTCCATTTTTATGGTCTATGTCTCAGGTGTATATGCCAATGACTTGAAGGTCTCATGTATTGTTCAATAACACACTGTCCACTTCTTGGAAATGCAACCTGCAATAAGTCTAACAATTTGCTCTTAGCTTCTCTGTAATAAAGATAGGCCCAAATGGTCAGCAAATATTTGTAGCAATAACAACTTTTGACCATAAATGACTTTTAGTCTAGACGATGAACCTGACGATATGCAACTGACTGCATTTCGCAACTGACACTGCAGACTATTTGTGATCAAGCACTCCCTTATCACTTGAGCAGCGTATGCGTATTTGGAACAGCCAAACTTGAAAAAGGCCTTTTTTGTCCTTTTGCATCACATCTTCTGTCCATCTTTTGATTTGTTGCATAAAATAGATTTTGCTCTGTGGTAGAATCTATTATGAATAAAAAATCACCCTTTGAAGTCTAGTAAAATACAGTAAAACTTCTACATACAAAATCAACTGATTCTGAGCTCATCATCATGTTTAAGATTTGTTTTATTTTGTAGCAAAGTTTCTACAAAAATACATTGTAATTCATTTTGATGTGATGCCCAGCCTCAAGACCTATGGTAACTTCTAATAATTACTGCAGGTAACTTTACATTGCAGGTAAATTTACATTGCAGAAAAACAATTGCATAATGCAACAATTGGTAAAAACTATAAAATTTTAGAATTAAATTAAGTTTAAAAGAATAGCATACTAAATTAATAAGTAATAAAGAAATATTTTGTTGTTATTCTACCTAATAGTTACCAGAACAACAGTGTAGGCAGCATAAAAATTCAAAGTTCAGAGGTCAAGGTGATGATAGCGATATGTGGCATAACTTAATTTCTAATTTTGACCTAACTAAAATACTTTTTTTGCATTTACATAGTTTATGGCCTCCTTTGTAATTTGTACAAGACTTTTCACTTCCTTCCAAGAAGGTTCCAAAAACGCTTCCAAATCATATACAGTAGGTATTTCTTCAGGTACAGATGCAAGCACCAGTTTTAATTTACAGTAAAACTTGCATTTACAGTAACACTTACAACTGCAGTAACACTTACAGCTACAGTAACACTAACATCTACAGAAACACTAACAGTTACAGTAACACTTACATTCACAGTAACACTAACATCTACAGTAACACTTACAGCTACAGTAACACTAACATCTACAGTAACACTAACATCTACAGTAACACTTACATTTACAGTAACACTTACAGCTACAGTAACACTAACATCTACAGTAACACTTACAGCTACAGTAACACTTACAGCTACAGTAACACTTGCATTTACAGTAACACTTACAGCTACAGTAACACTTACAGCTGCAGTAACACTTACATCTACAGTAACACTAACATTTACAGTAACACTTACATTTATGCCATCACTTACGTAGTTTCATTCTATGTTAAAGCATTGTAAGTTACTGTATCTTCATTTACCTTGACCTTGCTTTGACCTTTATGCGTTCAATTTAGATCACATAAACTAAGCAGTTTTTTAAGCAAAGTTGTAGTTTCGAACTAGTTGTTACGTCATATAGTGACTAGTGACTAGTGACTAGTGACTAGTGACTAGTGACTAGTGACTAGTGACTAGTGACTAGTGACTAGCGACTGCGCCTGCTAGGCGAGTGTCAGACTGGAAATAATTTCAAAAATTACGCATTCCTTATTTATCATTTTTATTATATTAATATTTAGTTTTTCTGTATTCTAGATTATTATTAATAAATAGAAAAATTAGGGCAATAATTATGGAAGATGTAGATACAAAAAATAGTTTTTAAACGATGACTGAAACTGCTATTTTTTAAAATTTACATTCTGAATTTCTTAGCTAAAGTATTGTCAGTCTTCGACCCATAACTGTTATAACTGTTGACACAGTTGAAATAGAGTTTTCAATTAAAAAGCAAAATGATCAGAAGAGATTATACTTTTACAAAATGTTATAAACAGGCATCATAATTTGCATAAAATTTGTAGCTTTACAGATACCATATGCTGATCATAACATAACTGCTTTATTATTATCAGCAACATGGCAGTCGAGTTTGCCGTGAGAGATCGTCAGGAGTGCCACTAAAGCTCAAAGAATAAGTATGTGCACAGTTATTCTAAAAAGGTAGGCCTAAGCGGCAGTCAATTAGCGAAGGAATTGTAGTGTCGGGCCAATAAGCTGTTAGTTGAGAGTTTAATTTCTGTTAAAAGAATCTTTTATCTCAACCTCTAGGCTTGGCTTCTAACATACAAGCGGTCAAGAGGTCACGGCTCTTATCGGAGTTGTTCTATCATTGTTTGTATTGGTTGACTCTAGAGCAGGGATGTCAAACTCAATTGTACACAGGGCCAAAACTCAACACACAATCTAGGTCGCAGGCTGAACAGGATAAACATTTACTGAACACCCTAAAACTAAATGTTTTTGGAGCATAAATATGGATAAAAAAGACAGGAAAATCATTCTGAAACAAAGTTCAGAATAAATTGACCTGAGAAGTATGCTGCAAGGCAGCTGAAGCGTTGCATTATGGGATCTGCAGTTTTGTGCAGTATTATGTTACCAGTGCTTCATATCGATGGGCCATGAATAACGATAATGTAAAATGATCTAGTGGGCCAGATCTGATTACAAGGTGGGCCGGATGTAGCCCGTGGGCCATGAGTTTGACACATGCGCTGTAGAGGTAACCAAACCACATTTATGCATAAACTGGTCTCCCTAAATTATATAGCGATTTTCATCAGATGATTTATAATCAAAGCTGTTCGGCTGACCTAACTAGTATTAATACATTGCATTAGCGAAGAATACATTAACATTATGCAATAGTCATCATTGTTGGCATCGTGCCAAAAGACCAGAACTGACTAATGAAACTAAGTGCATTGTAGTTCTCGTCCTGAGAGTCTGATAGGACATTGCTAATATAAGCGGCCTTACTACAAAATATATCATTGGCTATTTTGATTATTTCGCATCAGTTCTAACCTGATCACTATAGTAAAGTTTAATAAACTTACATAATTTAGAAGGTAGGTAGAGTTTACTCTATAATACTAAGGAGTGAAGGGTTTGTTTGTAGAAGGAAGGGCTGAACTATCACCTTGGAGCTACCTTCTATCTCATAACATTTTGTGGTCAAAAAACAACAGTTTGTTTTGGATTCTTGCCCAAAATTGACAGCGATATCAACTCTTACAGCGGTCTGCTTTTAGTAGGAATTCTGCAGAGTGAATCTTAAGGAGTCTGTTTTATAAGTTCACTGTAGCATACCTCAGGACAAACCTTAAAAATAAGCATCGAGATTACGCATGCCTTTGACCAACATTCCTGATATTTTTAAGGGCTGATTACCATAAACAAGTAAAGGTTGAACACGAGCCTATATATATATACAGTCAAACATGGATAACTCGCCCACGGATAGCTCGAACACATGGTTAACTCGAACAGTTTCTTTGGTCCGTTCCCACGTAATGATAAATTGCTATAGATAACTCGAACTCAACGCTGTTAACTCGCACTGTTTTTTGCCCAACGGCTACCGAGACGGTTGTTATCGCTTTAGAAAATCACTTTATTCCAAGCCATAGAGGTAAACCTCAACTTTTCGTAATTCATAAGCGCGTTGTTATTACTACCATCGACAAAATATTTTTGTCAGCGGCTTTTCTAAAGGTTTGGTGAAATTTGATTTATACCAAACATCCGCTTAGCGATCGCCCTTCGGAAGCGAGGTAAAGTGAGGTAATCTTTGCATAAACTTCAAGAAAAATCGGCAAAATTGATCGTGGGTAAAATGCTCAAAAGAAAAAGATGTCTTTTCTTTTGAGCATTTCAACAACGATCAAGTTTTGCCAATGTCAATCTAAAAATCATCCTGGCAATAACATCACCTCAAACAACAAACCAATCTCAAGTGATAGAAAAATCTCTATACTTTTCGATAAAAACGTTTTAAACTTTACATTAGAAGCATTTAATTTGAAACAAGCCATTTGTGTTTTTGATTTATATTATAGTTTGTATATATGTACATGTATCTACTAATGAATAAGTAAATACATAGACTTGTGACAGTGCTCTAATAACTTGAACGCTCTGATAATTCGAACACTTTCGCTCAGTCCTGTGAAGTTCGAGTTATCCATGTTTGACTGTATATGTTTACACATACGTAATATATCAAAGTTACAACACCAGCCAATATTAAAATAATGTATTTAATGAAAAACACCATCTATATAATTGTGCTAGCCAAAAAGTTATTGCATAATATCTTAAACTTGATGTAACAACATCGCATGTTGTGTTGTACAGCATTACATGTTATGCTAAACAGTATCACATGTTGTGTTATATAACATTACATGTTATGCTGCATAGCTTGATATGTGACGCTGTACAACATCCTATTTTCAACTAAAACTACATGTAGATTTGACAGCCTTTGAAGGTTCATTTAAAAATGTTTTTATTAAGCAAAGCTGCCCTTGGCATATTTAACCAATCAAAATATTAGCAGGATGAAGTAGAACTACTGAATATCAACATCGCATTGTAGAATTTCTTGAAACAAAATGTTTGATGTTTGGGATTCTGGCGGCTTGTTTTTACAATAATAAAGCTGCAGTTTTTTATACGAAATAAGGTTAAAAGATTTAATGTTTAGCTGAGAGGTTTAAAAACAAACAATTATTAGGGAAACACATGTCGTACTCACTTAGCATTAGGGAAAGGCTTTATTGGCCAACTTGCCTGATTATTTGCAGAATGGTTGCATTGCACACAACTCTCTATTGCTATCTATGAAGTATAAAATTATAGTTACTTCTTTATATATCAACATAAAGAAAAGAGAAAACAACTCTGTTTGACACAGCTGAATTCTATTACTTTTTAACAAAAAATGTTTGAAATACAATAATAAAAACCAAATTCTAAAATTTGGTGAGCAAGTTCTGTTTTTTTTTATTAATAATTACCAGCTCTCTCCTATTAATAATAGCTAGCCCCCACACCATTGTTAGACCTATGGCTAACATTGCTGATGGCTGTCATGTTAAACACAGCATTTTCATTCGACATTATAAAGCTATAATGTCACCGCTAGCTGTTCTTTTGCATTGGACAGAGCTTCAGTAGTATGTGAATTAGTACAAGTAGTTAAGCACTTGAGTGCTTTTATAGCCAAGTCCTTCACTGGTAAAGTTTTCATCTTTATTCCACCTTCTTATAAAAAACAAACAAAGAATCTCTTAGTTTCCTACTAGCCATTATACTACATATAGCATCTTCACTATACTAGTCCTTGTTTAACTTGAAGTAAAAAATATTTTGAAAGTATATAGACAAATCAATATAATTTGAGGCAGTTATTCAACATATATGTATTTATAACTTATTACTGGCATTATTATTCATCAGTAAAATGATGTTTTTCATTACATGTCGAAACAAAAATGAAAAGACAGAAATCAGGAACTATTGAGTGAGTTGAACAAAAGTGTTTTAAAAGTTGATCAACTATTAATCCTGCGAAGGAGTCTGGATAAGAAATTGAAGGTTGCAGTAACCTTCATAAACTAAAACATACGATTGTGGATATAGCATGTTGGTATCCCAAAAGAGGAAACCATGTTTGTCATATGTTTGGAAGAATGAATACTAAATATTCTGAGAATATTTTACGCAGGATTTTGAAACCTGTAACACAAATGCGAAAACGAGTAAGTTTTGGATTAAGTAGTATGTTCAAAGGTTTTGTGATGTGATTGGTCGAAGTATGGTACATTGGAACAAGTGATCAGTAGCACACAAGTCTTAGTATATATTTTTGTAAGAGAAACATCCTTTTCCACTGCCGTAGTATGAAATGGGGAAATATATATCAACGCCATATGAACAATAACCTCAATAACAATAACATCAACATATGAACAATAACCTCCTTCCCCGCCTTGCCCCCTCCCCCCCTTGCCTCTCCTCCCTCCTCCTCCCCCCCTCTCCCCGGGTCATCATTACATATAATAAAAATTAAAATGTTGTCAACAGAGAAGAAGTCAATACTATTCACTGTACTGGTTTCCTTCTCACCCCAGTGTATTTCTCTAATAGGAAACACACTTACACGTAGTTTTGACTGACAGGCAGCGGCATTGCTGACCTCTGTGACAGTTTTTACGACAGTGGAAAATTTCAAAGACTTTATAGCATTGCGGAAGGATTTCAACTTTTTGAGGGTTTCTTAGAAACAGCTAATGTTTGACAGCTTTGTTTAACCGATGGCTTTTTGATATGACCTAACGGTTCTGTTACAGCTATTACTGTTTGTTTGATCGAGGTTTGTGAGTTTGTTTTCACAACTAGGAGCTTGTGCTTATGCTGAGTCTAGACTGATTATGTTAGAAGTACTACAGCTGACTCCGTTCACATTCTCTAAAAGCCATTTAGGGTCGGCGTTGGTTGAAATGAAGGTCCAAAATAGCATGATATGTCTTCAAACATTTTACATTGCCTAATCTGGTTGAAGTAGTGATTACAACAGTGCTTTTTTAAATCTTGCCTTTAATTTTCTGCAAAATCTCAGACAAAACGGCATCCAGAAATCAGCCTTTGTCGACGAATAGAATAAATCTCTGGCTGCCATATCCGGCTAATAAGAAATCTTTAGTATTTTAGACTTTAGAAGGCAAGTAAAATTTTGCGTGATAGACAGAATCTATGTGTATGAAAAAAAAAGACTAGATTAAAATCTATGCTGCTATTGTGTGTACTGCCATATGTTAACATGGCCATTAAATCAGTTTTGATTTTTGCTACATGCGCTAATCCTTTATATAAGATTTTTCATGTAAGAATATACTAAATTACTCACTTAATTCTGCACAGCAAAATACTGAAATATAAATTGTTTAAATAATTATATATAGCACTAAGTATGAACATTTTATAAAAAAAATATGTATAAAGTAATTGAAAAAAATAAATACATGTAAAAAACTAAATAAAGTAATAGCCACTATAAAATATGATTTAATTGTCACTTTGTTTTCACCTTAATAACAGGTGGATTGAGGTGTAACCTTGGCTACACAAGAGCTGTGTGGACCGTAGGCAAAAATTATGTAAGATATAGATTTAGGGTAACTTGGTGAACAAAGATTATTTGTAAGTTATTACATTTTCAATTTTTTTATTTTATTTTAAAGTACCACATCCAGCTTCTCCACTTTTACTCGTTCTAATCTAACTTTTGGTATCTCACTTTTACATTCCTCATCATGATCACTGCAAAATGGCTTTGTAGCTTTTATGATTGATTAAAATTATCGAAGATCGGCTTATGTTTTATTCTTGCTGTAATCTTATGGAAAGCATTGTCTTCCTTATTTCACCAACACTATCACCTGCCTTAGTTGTCATGAGATCTACAATTGTAACTCAAAAAGTGGAAGGTATGAAGCGCTGTTAAACATTACTCAAACATCGCAGGTTTGATAGAGAACTACATAGGCCTACATATGTACTGACTTAAAAACTGTGATGTCTGGAGAAACTTCAGATAACTAGGAAATTTCTTTGGTGTCTGAATGAAGCATTTGCTAAATTGTTACATCATACGTTCAAAGTTATTTATGTTGAGGTGAACTAAGCTGAGGTTTAGTTGTTATTTGTGCGTCCTTGACCTGTCCTTGACCTGAATTAGGAGACTACATTTGTGCATATGGTCAAAGATTAGCTCCTTCACCTTACAGAGATTTAAACAGTTTAACAAATACTTGGTGTCACTTACTATAGATTAAACTACCTTAAATTATATATTTTAAATTATTAATTTTATTTACCTTTAAATTTTATCACTTTACTTAGTTTTTGCTAAAAAAAACTGTAACGATTGAAAAAATTTGGAAGCCATATGTTGGAAATTACTTTGTATGTTAAGACAAACATTTGCTTAAGTTTTACATCATTTGTTAAAAGGTTTATCTATATATATTTCTATATATTCAGGCGCTACAAATTTAATAAACATTATTTTTCAGAAATTGAGGTTAAAAAAAGATCATCTCAAGTGAGCTCAAAACTAAAAGCACAAACATTCTGGTTAAAGTTATAAATTTAGCAAGTACTAAAAATCATCTACAGTAACTGCTCAACATACATGATTGACTGGATATACACAGTTGAATCACTTCAAGCTCTCACAGACCTATCAAACATCCTAACCCGAATTACTATAGATTCTACAAAATAACATATCTCTACGGCCAGCGTCTAAATGCCCTGAATGCTGAGAAGCCACTTCAAATGTGTATTTAGATATTTGCTGTTTTAAATGCTCAAATTGTATCTCCAATCTACCTGACCATCCATTACATTTTTAATTCTTCAGGAAATCCACCACACCTTATATCAGACACCAGCACCTTACCAATTTATATCGTAGAACAGTGCAATGCAAAAAAGAGCTTTTTCTTTCAATACACATAATTTACTGTACTATTCTTTATTTTTGTCTTTTTGTCCCATCGTCTAATTCGCTTTAAACAACATTTATTGATTTATTGATTTATTGAAGGAAATATAGTTAATATATATTTATGTAACTGAATGATGCTACATGGTGGACCTAAATAACTAACAAATTTCAAAAAACACAATAAAACAGTCTCACAATAGGAGTCATTTTATATATTATTTAATATATGTGATTTTTTATCTATGTGTATGTTGACTATCTCAGTAGAATAGTGGTGGTATTTACTACATTACATATCTAAAAACAAAAAACAGGAAATGTCAAATTCTGCCGTTGTTTTTCATTTTATGCAGTGAAAGAGTGCGATAGAGTAGCCAATATTTGCAAGACAAACAGTATCTGCTTGTCAAGTACAGTGTAAAGTCTAGACACAGGCTATAAATAGAGAGGCGGGTTGGGTAATCGAATTTCGCAATTAGCCTTTTCCTCAGTTGTGCTTTTTCCCTGATACAAAGTCAAAACTCCTGACCTTTTATGTGTTCTTAGGCGTAATTAAGAAAACATAATCTTGCCCACAGGCCAATTTCACATAGAGACCCGTTAGAATCCTTGTATTACTTAGTTGTTCTTGTTTAAAGATACTAGGGTACCAGCTAAGAAAATAAAAACAGCTTTTAATTCTGTGTGAGGTTTAAGAGTAAGCAAAATGTCTTTGGTTCAAGGACACCTTAATGTGAATATTTTTGTGAATGTTTCACCTCATAGCTGCTTTTTTAATAAGAGAGCCATTGGCAAGCTTTACTATTTGGCCCTGCTTACTAACTATTCTGCTGACTTGTCCAGGAAATATTTTTTATTGACAATTTGAACTATCGACATCGGCTAGACATTGGTGTAACCTTCCCGCGCCTTCAATCGCACAACGTTTGTGGACAGGTGACAGAGATTTTGTATTGGATCGCTGTCAGTAATCAATTTCTATTTTGTATGACTGATGCCTCCATTCCCATAGACAGATCAGGTGCTCACAAATACAGTAGATGCTCCTACAACCTAAATAATCTGTTCTGAGAGCATTTACGCTATGGAGATTTTATGTTAAAATAGTGAAGTACATGTAAATTGCCTCCATCACAAGATCTTCCCTAACTCAGCTCTTTGAGCATGCAAAGAGAAAAAAACTAAACTTGACTTTTTAAGTTAATGACTGTACAGTAATTGTGGTATTGTTAGTCTGTATTAACAACGTTTCCTTTTTTCATCCCGTCATTCGGTTTAAGATCATGATTACAGCAATTTTATGTTAAGTAAAGGAGAGCGCACACTTCAAATGTCAACTGAAATTGTTTTTGTTCCTTTTTCTATACAGCAAGGCTCATGATTTAAAATAATAAAAATATTGTATAAAAATATAGATACTGTATATATATATATATTTATATATATACAGTATCTGTATACATATATGTATATATACATATATATGTGTGTACATATGTATACATATATTTATTTATAAATATGTATAATATATGTGTATATATATGTATATATATACATATATATATACATATATGTAAACGAATAAAATATATAACTTTATTATTTATTTTATATATATATATATATATATTTATTATAAGTTTTATATAAATATAATATTTATGTAAATATGTATATATATACATATTTATATAAATATATGTATACATGTGTGCGTGAGTGCTTGAGCATGTGAGCGGGTGAGTGCTTGAGCACGTACCTGAGTGCGTGAGTGCGTGAGCGCATGAGCGTGTGCATGAGTGTGTGAGTGTGTGTGTGCGTGTGTGTGTGTGCGTGTGTGTGTATGTGTATGTGTGCGTGTGCGTGTGTGTGCATGTGTGTGCGTGCGCGTGCGTGCGTGTGTGTATGTGTGTGCATGTGTGCATGTGTGTGCGTGCGCGTGCGTGTGCATGTGTGCGCGTGTGCGCGTGTGCGCGGGTGCGCGTGTGCGCGTGTGTGATTATATTTAGCATTAGAACAGATATAATATATACATTATATCTGTTCTAATGTTAAATATAATCATCCACACTATTTATTAAGAGCTATAGTAAGATTTAAGATATGGAACAAATTAAATAGACTGTAGAATATTAATATAGGAACATTTGCTCCAACATTGCAGATTTCATGTACAAATCCATCTTTGCTGACAAGTAGTATACATCATCAGTTGCATTTTACAGCAGTGTGTAAAAATTGCATATTAATACAATAGAAAATAGTAATTGTAAAAAAATTATTTAAAATTTTAACTAGTAGTAAATATCACGAGTAATCATAAAAACTCGAATAAAATAAATAGCGATTATTTATGTTTGGTGCTTGAAATAAAACTTAAGCAACCATCGAAAAATCTTATTAGAAATATGTTGTTTTACATTTTTTAACAATGGAGGTGTAGCAGGAACAGACAGAAGACTTTAGGTAAACCCAAGTAAAAATTTAATGAAACAATTAAATTTTAAGATAATTACATTTAAAGGTCAATAAACAACTGCTGGATCATATAAATCCACCCATAAGTCAACAGCAGTATCACCTTATTAACCTTACCACCTATACAAGCAAAAGGTCTCACCAAGGGGGTGTTTGGTTAAGAGGTTTTTGTTATAGGCCTATGTTATGTTCTATGCTGGTAATAAATGTGTAATTGATGAGATAAATGTGGTTGCTAAAACTCAGTCAAGCAGCCATTTTGTTTCTATTCCTTAAATCGCTGAGTAGCAAGAAAACTGTGGAAGCTGTGCAACTTTAGTAACAACCTTAGTAACCTTAGTAACGACCTTAGTAACCTTAGTAACGACCTTAGTAACCTTAGTAACGACCTTAGTAACCTTAGTAACGACCTTAGTAACCTTAGTAACGACCTTAGTAACCTTAGTAACGACCTTAGTAACCTTAGTAACAACCTTAGTAACCTTAGTAACGACCTTAGTAACCTTAGTAATGACCTTAGTAACCTTAGTAATGACCTTAGTAATGACCTTAGTAACCTTAGTAACGACCTTAGTAACCTTAGTAATGACTATTCACTTTGGCTATCTCTTCACATTCTACAAAATTATATTTTGCAAATATTTTAGTTTATACATATAATCTTATTCGTTTAATTGTAATTAAGTCATTTTTAATTTATTTTATATATGCCATTTAATCAATTACAGAGAATTAATAATAGTTGAATAATTTTACTCAGTCTCAATGTTAAACAAAATGTATATGTAATTTTACAAAAACAACACCAAATAATTAGAAAAGATTTTTCTGTATTATGCTTAACGATTTTATTCAAGTGTATAGTCTTCCTGTATAGTGATACAGTTCCTGTATCACTATACACATGTGTATAAGTGTATAGCCTTCCTGTATAGTGATACAGATGTTGTATCACTGTACACATGTTTATAGGTGTATAGTCTTCCTGTATAGTGGTACAGTTCCTGTATCACTATACACATGTTTATAAGTGTTTAGTCTTCCTGTATAGTGATACAGTTCCTGTATCACTATACACATGTGTATAAGTGTATAGCCTTCCTGTATAGTGATACAGATCCTGTATCACTATACACATGTGTATAAGTGTATAGTCTTCCTGTATAGTGATACAGATCCTGTATCACTATACACATGTTTATAGGTGTATAGTCTTCCTGTATAGTGATACAGTTCCTGTATCCCTATACACATGTTTATAAGTGATTAGTCTTCCTGTATAATGATACAGTTTCTGTATCACTATACACATGTCTAAAAGTGTATAGTTTATACGCTTATAAACATGTGTATAAGTGTTTAGTCTTCCTGTATAGTGATACAGTTCCTGTATCACTATACACATGTGTATAAGTGATTAGTCTTCCTGTATAATGATACAGTTTCTGTATCACTATACAGGAAGACTATATTATCACTATACAGTGATGACTGTATTTTGCAAAGTGTGGTAATGTATTAAGTTAGTTTTTAATTTTTATTATAATAAAACAAACGAGCTATTTCTACACTTTTTATTTTACACAAAACAACTTAAGAAACATAACTGGCGTCAACTAAGCTGTTGCAGATACAGAAACACACTCCCCAGACGCTACCCTGCTATACTAGTAGAGTACTCATGGGAAATTTAGAGTACTTTAAAATTACCCGCTTTTCTTATCAACAGTTAATTGTGTAAAATAACTTAAAAATACTTTAACGCTCATTTTTAATCTTGCAAAATATTCACATTATTTATATTATTTGTAATGAAAAATCTTTTTTCATCAAGTGTGGAAAACGTGAAATAAATTTTTTTTTCAATTCGCTTTCTGAACTGAGTTCTGGGAGGGATTGTGGCCAAAACTTAGGTCGGACTATACACAGTACATAGAGTGAACTTCAGAGAACAAAAATATGTTTCCTGGCTGACTCAGTAGGGAACTGCACCAGCATCTCTGCTCCCAGACTTGATTCAAAGTATATATAAATATATATAAATCTTACATATATGACAATTGTGAAACAATATCATAATTCTAAATGTTTTTTGGTGAGAAAAATTTTCTGTTGCTCTTTAATAATTTTCAAGGTTCTGTAAGGTTTTCATCTAACCACATATGTCTTGCATTTTGGGCAGCATACCAAACTTAGGGTTGGTCTAGTTTTCATACGTTTTTTTATATTTTCTCAGTATAGTATAATGTTTTTTTCCATAGTACAATAAACTAGTACTCTGTCAATCCACTGTGCAATGAGAGATCGGCAGTATGTGATAAAGCACAGAAAATATACATCCGCATAATTACTCCAAAATTCCAAAAGGTGGTCTAGTGGCGCATGTGTTTATTACAGTGGTGGTCCAACAGGTAGAATTTTGTGAGTTCAAATACTGCATGATGCAATCTTTCCCAAACCTCAAGCTGTGCCTCTGGACAGACAGATGGAAAGACGAATGCAGGTCTTATTATAGCGGAGAAGACTTTTGTCATAAATTTTTTTACTCCTATATTTAACATGGCATGAAGGTTGTTTGGCTGATGCTAAATACTCACCCAGGTATTGTTGATGACTCACCATAAGTATTGTTGATGACTCACCATAGGTAGTTACATAAACTGATAAGGTGTATGTAAGCTAACAACATCCTTTCTTGTCTGACATAATTATGCAGAAGCTGAAAATGCATATTGAACAATGACATACATGCGCGCTAGATCAGTCTGTATACTTGCGGCTGATTGGCTGATGGAGACTATATAAAGATGTGTTGGTCTAGCTAATGGATCCTTCCTCAGAAAAAAGCGCGGGTTATGGAAGGAGTTACTCATGTAGAAGCACCTGGGCTTTTCTGGAGGTATTTATTTTATTTATTTATTTTTAATTATTTTGCTAAAAAGCAAGGAGAGGCTGGTTTTAGTTTATAGTAAATTGTTTCATTTGTTTTTTGTTTTAAATCATTTTGTTTTTTACAAACTAGTGTGCAGTTAGACATCTCCTATATAATTTGTTATAGTTTAAAAATATTTTACAAGCAAACAGGCAGCTAACTAAATAATTGCTATGTCTCAAAGAAGTATTGTCTGACAGCTGATGACAGGTCATAGACTTGTATAAAATGCACATAGCAAAGGCTATGAGATGGAGATTACAATAGTATAGACTGAGTCTAAATAGTGGCAACATAGAGTGATAAGATAGAGTGGTAACATAGATGTTTACACTAACCGAATTAGATGGGTTACAATGCTGTGGCACTTTTCACATTGTTAAAAATATTTTTGATAACAAACTTTGATAACAAATAACATTCTCTTGATTACATTAAAACTTTAGCTTAAATTTATTGCATCTTTTAAATTAAATAAATAATTGCAATGAAATATGGTGATAAACAAATATTTGCTTGCCATATTTGTCTATTAAAAAGTGAACTCAAATTCACATGTAACCTATATAATGCTAAAAATTTGCTTTCATAGGCTTTTTCAAAAATTTTGAACTTATTTTGAAAACTATTTAATAGTTACAGTTTTTCAAACTCATTCATCTGGATAAAAAATATTTAGACATTTTTAAGTTGTTGTACTGATATAATCAAACATATTTTTTTCTTAATAGAGCCAATTTATACTAAGCCCATAGATATAGTAAACCCTAGATATGCGAATAATCAAAACAAGTGAGGCCTATAATTAGCATGACGCAACGTCATGGTGATGTGCAAAGCGCATCAGCTGATTTATTAACTCCTATTGACTTAGCACTAAAAACTGCTCAATTTTTCCATAGTTTGTGCATCTGAGACTGCATATTTTATTGAAAATATGTAAAACTTATATACAGTAATATTTCAACTTACGAGTGCCCTAACGTACGAGAAACTTGAGGTACAAGCCAGCTTTTAAGCAAGTTTTAGCACTAACATACGAGCCATGTTTGAGATACGAGCACATGAGTCAGTTGCCAAGTATGTCGGAGGTGTTTTATGAGAACAGCATCACTCTGTATTTTTCAACTGCTCAGATTATACTTTTGTACCATGTTTTTTGTGCGCGATTTTCAGTGCTGAATTATGTGAATTAAAAGTACCGTGCGTAGACCGAAAGCTTGCCAGTAAAAGGATAGGTAATGCAAAAAAAAAGCGAATGATAACAATGGATATTAAACGGAAAATTATTGAAAAATATGCAAAATATGTAAGCGTGATTGAGCTAGCTCAGCAATATGACAGAAATACATCCACAATTATCAAACACAAGGATTATATTCAAGGCATTTAATTTACAAAAGGACTAACCACAGTTTCTAAACGGCGCAGCGATCTTCACGACCACTGATGGAGCGACTGCTCAGGCTTTAGATAAAAGACAAACAATTGGCCGGTGACGGCGTAACTGAAACGATGCTACGTAAAAAGGCCGGTGCTATCTATCAAGACTATAAAAAATAGACATTCGGACAAGTTGGCTAGTGGTGGTGCATTAATCCTTGGTGACGACACCTGTGTTCGTCCTGATCGCAACATGTTGAAAGGGCGACAGAGGCAAACGTCCTTCTCTTAAAACGGCCGGCTGGTCGTGAGAGCGAAACAAAATTAGCTAACCAGCGAGAAACTTAAAACTATGAACGCCGAAGAAATTTTAATTACGTTAAGTTAAAGATTAAAGTTTGCTTTTAGGTTTGCTTTTAAGTTTGTCTTTTAAGACTTGGATAAAATCCAAATTTATCAAAGTCAGCTGTTGTAATGAAGGATAACTTATCTCTCCCTCTCTGGCAAATGCTAGTATTAGCTGCTATTGTATGTATTTAATTTTACATTTTAATTAATCACATTTCCTTGCATTATTTTTTATTTGTTGCTTTTTGAAAGCATGTGGTAAGTTAGGACAATAACCAACATGTTCTTTCTGTTACAATATATTGTTTTGAGTGTTTTATTTGCATTTTTAGAGTATGGAAACCAATCAATATATATTTAATTGTTCTATATATAAATAAATTGCACCAACATGCGAGTAAATTGAGATACAAGCTCATTCTCTGAACGCATTAAGCTCGTAAGTCGAAGTATGACTGTAATGACTTTGGATGAGAAAGGCAAGAATCATACACACATGGTAATGAATAATACCAATGATTTAGAAGCTTTTATATCATCGATAATACAAAGAGTGGCCAAATAGAAATTAAACTAATAACAAACTAATGAGTCGAATGAGATTTAGAAGCAGTTACGCTGGACCACTGTATTAAACACCCATTAGACATGACTGAAAATAACTAGACGAGATAGTTTTTGTGTAAGGTTGGTTGAACTAGATTCCTGCTTTGAAGCGGCATAGTGTATTCTGATTTTAGTATAGCGATTTACTATAGTTTTGAGTAGACTGTTGGCATGCACTGTACATGTAAAACCTTGATTGAGGTTATGTAATAAGACATATATGTTATTGTCTGTGATGTTACTTGTTTAAAAGCTCTCTGTGTGATACCATAGCTCTCCATGTGTGAACGTAGGCACTTTTCTGCAGCAATACATATTCGGCCTATCAATCTGGTCACCAATCCTCCTCTGTTTTTAACTGAGATTAGGGTTATGTCTGAGATTAGGGTTATGTCATCACTATTTCTACTTCCCACTACTTCTACATTGGTCAAGAACTTGCTACACTCATCACATTTGAGTTAAAAAACAATCCTCATCACCGAACTCCTCATCTTCACCTTCCTCAGCTTTTCTCTCTTCTTTCTAGCCAGAGAATGTAGCAGGAGTTGGCCAGTTTTTTCAGCCCTGCTCACATCCAGATCAATACAGTTAACATTGGGATGTGGTGTGATATCTGCTTTTATGAACAGTGCTCGAATTGCAGATCTAAAGCACTGCACATCCGGGTTATTGTTATAGCCACCCTTAGATCGTATTGTGGAAAACAGAATCTCAATGTGATCCTGGTTGATCTTAAAGGTTAGGAAGTAGTTGATGTAAGGGTAGTTGCTGAAAAGATATTGAGCAATGCCATGTACAGATTTGGCTGCTGACTCAAAACCAATGACGAAATGATGATGATTTTCCTATTATTTTCCACTAGCAGCTTTCAGCTTGGTGTCTTTAATCGGCATAGATAGCTTATGATATTGTTGAGAACTTCTTGTTTTGAGTTGAAGTTCTGTCTTGTTATGGGCAATTCAGGATATACCTGGGGTGTTGTGGTCTCTTCTGATGACATTTCACTAAGAATTTGGTCTTATTGTTACGTTTATGACTTAAAAACTAGCATGCCAAGCATGCCTCCTCTACTAAACTTATTGCTCAATTGAAGGCTTTGATGCTGTGATGCAGATCACTATGACGTAACGTCATGAAAACAACAGCCAATTATAGGCCTCACTTTTGCTCCATTGTAATGATGGCTATTCGCCAATCTAGGGTTTACTATATCTATGACTAAGCCATACAAATGTCACTCAACACTCACATAGAAAATTTCTCAAGTAATAAAAACTTACTATTTAAAATGTATGTATTTTAATACAAAATAATGACGAAATTTGGGTGCTGCGAAGAACTCACCGCAGGCAAAGGGCTTGACTTTAACAGGAAAATAACATGCACATAGAGCTTGCTAATAATAGGCGTCCAAAAACATAATTAAATTTTGTAGTTGAATAATTAATTGAGATATTTTGCATTTGATTACTATATATAGAATTTTTATTAATTTTAATTAATAAAAATAATACTATAATATATAATATAGTTTAACTACTTAACTTTAAAACTTAGCATGCTGTCTTATTGTCATCTAGTCACCATCTAACCGCTGCTAACTTTAGCTCCTCAAATAGAGGTCTATGTCTGGTATGATGTGGTCAGGGCCTTTAAAGATGTGGTTTCGTCAAATTTGAGTTGATTTTAAACGAAATAATTTGTTTTTGTCTATCAGTTGATATGTTGTTTGTTGTTTGTTGTGTTAGGTGATCTCATTGTCAAGATATTTGAAGATTAAAATCGAAAAAAATTGATAGCGGTAAAAGCGTTCAGCCCAAAAAAATTATGCCCAGACTTGCCCAAAATGATGTAAGGCGTGATACAATCTGTCACTATCTCTCGTATTCACATGGGCTATTGCGAAAAAAGTCTAGTCCTACGCGGCTTTATAGGCATATATTTCATTTTGTATTCGCTCATGTTGGCTAGGATAAATTTTTAAATCCAGCTACTGATACATTATTATTGATGTCTCAAACGCCTCAAATAAGGGAAATTTAAAAATTGCCATATTAGTTTCCTCTAAATGCTGTGTAAACATCTTAGTACTGACTACCAATTCTAACGGTCTATGGTAATTATGTCAATCAAACTAAGTAGAATAAGGTCTTTGTATCAGCACAATTCCGTCGCTACCACACCGGAAACTACTTTCTTTCTAAAGAAAATAAGCAAACTGCGTCTCTGAAAAGAACATGTGGTGAAACCAACTACATCCCTAAAAGTCATGTACATTGTATAGTCAACTGTCAACGTTATCGAGTCATTATTGGTATCAATTTGTAGAAAGAAATTCACTGGTCACATTTGATTAGTTGATTCAAGTACTAAACAAATGGTAGAGCTATGCAATAGTATCTGTCAATACAGCTCTGACTTCACTCCATAAATTCATCTATCAGACAAGATTTCAGCACAGGTTTCAACGGGGCTATGATGTATTCAATGCTCTGCAAATCGTGTTTTACATTATCTTCAGCAATATTATTTTATTATATAGTTTTTACCAGCAAAAAAATGTTCATCTCGGCATAAAGCTTTTATTAAAAATATTCATCCGAGTCGTGGCCACGCACATAGTTCACGGTCATACAATAGGACAAATTCATCTACTGCAGCAAACTCAAACAAAAATCATGGTTTATGCAGCACACATTCAAGTCTCTCTTTTCCATTTATGGCAGTTTCCACACTGACAAAGCTGCTTCAGCTGGTAGGACCACATAAATATCCTGCAATAAATAAAACAAATGCAATAATATATGTCATTCATAGATATGTCATTCTAACGCATATATACTCAGTAGCTTTCAAATTGGGAGTTAGATAGATTGCAATTGTAATATTGAAAATAAATAAATGTAAGCATAAGTACGCCAAGCCAACGATTCGAAGATTTGGTTTTGGAAGTTAAAGATGTGCATTAATCAATCGATTTTCCTCAATTTCTACAAGTGAGAAATGAACATCTACAGTCTAATCATAAATCTAATTTACTAGCTAAATCTGCCAAAGAAAATTTGACGCAAATATAGCTAGGTGAAACGATAAAAAATTATAAAACGATGATTAGTGATAGCAAAAAGTTATAATTCTATTAATTAGTAAATGTGTTCATGAGGACTAAAATTATTACCTTTAGTATATTCATCAATCTAAGTCATTGTATTGCTAGATGTTATGGATTAAAAAGAAGCCATCAAGAACTCACTGTGCATTCGTATCTCGCACGAGCGCACATGAAATTACATAGCCTCAAACAGGGAAATATAATCTGAATGTAAACACAACATTATATCTATAGGAGACTCAAAGTAAAAGATAGATTTATTTCTATTGTCCAATCTTCCTCTGTAGCATAACGCTGCTGACGCCTTTCAGCTCTAACTATAAGCTATCTGCCACAAACGCTGACCACCGGATGCTCAGAAAACTCAGAGTCACCTTCGCAGGAACTAGAAGCATTTTTACAAGTCTGCTGTTCGTGAATAAAATGTGTCTATCAAGTAGTTCATTAGAGTAACGATGTATTAATTTAGTGAATATCGATGTCAATGCGATCTATGGGTAATCGATAGAGATCTGTAGATCTGTAGGTGGTCTATAGAGTAAAATCTTTAACTTCGAGATCACAGACAACGCGTTTTACGAGTGATAACATTTATTATGACCTATATAAAAATTTCGTGCTGATGATTGGCTAATGAAGTGATCTTATATTTATCGCTCGCGGACTCTTTTCAGATGTTTCACTCGTTACATCACGAATGAAGCACCCGCTAGAATCTGAGCTTTTTAAAAGATGGCCTCATTCAAATGCATATATCTCTGGACAGGGTTAGTCTACAAAGACAAAAATGACATCAAATTGTAGCTGATGTTTTAGCCTTTTTATTGGTCTTAATTTCATTAAATCGACCTTTTTGACATAACCACATCTTTAATAACAAATGTTGTCCTTATTGTATTCCTAGAGAGGCTAGGTGTTCTCAACCAATCTGTCTGATCTTTAGCTAGTTAAATCAAAGAATGCAGGCGTCAGTGTCATGATAAACATCTATCTACTTGTTCTTGGCTGGCAACAAGACTACATAGTTTTCGCATATCTTTGTGTTGTTTAGGTTGGGCTGCTTACTGATGCATTTCTTTTACCGCATTACTGAAGAGAGCTTGCTTGTTTTTTTTGCGGTATCTAAATTTTATAAAAACTAGAATTTAGCTAAAATTAAAGTTTGCTTATATTTTTTACCTGTTGGAACAGCGGTGTAATATTTTTTGAATTGAGAGCTGGAGGCATGTAATAGAGTAACACATTTTAGCAATGTGTATTCAAAGTACTCAGGTGGAATGAAAAATAATCTATAGGCTTTTCAACTACTATTAAATTCTTTGGTTTTCAAGTAGATAGTCTGAGCAAACTATAACAACAAGATTGTGCATTTGCCCTTGACCTGATTAAATTCAAGTTATTAGTCTTAATAACAACACTATGGCTGTCACGCCTCCACAGGGATAGTTTCTAACATCCCAACTCATATTGAGTGAAATAAATGTCCTAAGCTATAGCGCATAAAAACAGGACAGAGGCATTTCGTGTAGGAATACAGATGCAGAAAAATACCAATTTATTAATCCAATAAGAGATTATACTAGTATGCCAAAGGCTAAACTCTTATTATTGGCTAATGCAACGCGGTTTAATCTAGACGGAAGAGGGTGAACTGGCTGAATCTGGTTTACTTACGATAAACAACAACCTGTTTTTAATGATTGGTGGCCAACACTCCTATACACGAATATGACTATTTCATTTAAAGCTGAACACAACATCAATGAAGGGTTCCAAAGGTCATGAGCCGGCAAGTCTGCCATTCAGTTCTCTTTAGTATGACTTCAGTAGTTACTATAAAATGGCATCATTGGCTATTTTCACATCCACAACATTTGCACATAACATTGCTAACCTTTAGTGAGGCTGGTAGCAAGAATACATGCGGAGCCACAATGTTGTTTCCAACAACAAACGGATGAAAGGTTTTCAGTAGTTACTCGCTCATTTTCTGTTATATATTATTATTCATTTCTGAAGAGTGGTCATAGCCTGTTGACTTGTAAACACTTGCCTGCCATCTGATTCGAAGGAAAGGTCACCAGTAATGGTGGTCTGTCCTTTAACTGCCTCGCCCTCTGTTAACCCACCATGGCCCGCATAGCCATCAGGATTCAGGACTATGTGAAACTAAATTTTTACTCGCATATGATAAGTAGCTTATAAAATAAAAAATATTATTGCTATTTTTCTAAAAACAATAATTTTTCTATAAATTATAAGTAGAATTTTTTAGATTAGGAGTATTTTACAGACTCACAAGCAAGGAGGCAGCTAATCACTGTAACTGCTAGACCTCCAAGAAAGGATTATCTCACTACTAATGAAAGGCCACAGACTTTTACAAACTCACATAACCAAGGCTATGAGATAGAGATTCCCCTAGTATAGACTGAATCAAACGTAACTTTATCTCAATTTTTTTTTAAACACAAAAACATGATAATTCATAGCTAAGCTTTTTTGCATTTTCACTTTTTTTTTTTTTACAAATTTTTCATTTAAATGCACATATTCACCCTGAAGCTGTTTATTTTTTATAGAAACAACTACTAAAGGCAAGGCAAGAAGATAGTTACAGAAAAAACATCTTGGTTCATCCGTCACGATGGCAGATTTCACGAACTTTGGTGAGAATTTCTTTGACTTTTGTTGACGTTAGCTGTAGCAAATCCTTGCTAAGCTCCATCTACTTTTGCCTAACCATTCTATACAGGAAATGAGCTTTCCTAATTCAATTATTGTTACTATTAAATTGAGATTTGGTACAACAAAACAGTTAATGTTGGGTAACAATTATTTTGGTCTAACAAATAGGGTGAGAAACATGCATGTCATGAAAACACCTGTTCCTGCATGTTAATTGGTGTCTCAAATCAGTATTCCATTACAAAGGTTTGCTGACCCATTGGCTACCACATTGTTAATCCGCTAGTTTTTGTATGATTGGCAAAAATCAAACAGCAAACATTTGCAAATCAAGTGAGTTTTGTTACTCGCAAATTTTTACCAAATGTTTCTTGTTTGCGAAAAATGGAAACAGCACTCGCGTGTGATGCGAAAAAAATTCAGTGCATTTTATTCTATTTTCAACATTTTCCACACTTCATTAATTTTTATTTTCATTTGATTAGTCCTAAATGCGCTGCAATAACCTTTGGTGTAGAAATTATTATTTCTTTTAACAAAGCGCCTGCTTTAATCCGCATCATGCCAATGTTCAATGAACCACTTATCGTGCAGTAACGCATTGTGCTCATAACTCCAAATCTGGGTAATCCGCATCATGAAAACGTAGTGGTTAGCCTAGGAGTTCACTCTTGTTTTAGCAACCGAGACAAAACATCAAGTAAACTGGGCACTTGGTAACATCTCCTGCGCTCATAGTCAGCGGAAGATAATGTGCCAGGGACTTCAGAACCTCCTTGAGTCATCCCAGAGGGTGGAACAAATCAGCTTGCTAGATTTTAGATCATCCGGATGGATTTGGGCAGGGGCGCTCTTCTATACTCCCTTATGTATCCTGGGTATCCTAGGCAACCTCCTAACAGTAATTCTTTTTTGCAAATATATGCAGAAAACAACAACATCAATTTTAATAATTGCACTAGCAATTGTCGACCTGGTTATATGTATGACAGCGATGCCAATAGCCATATACACGTTTGTCGACGGAACTTTACGCTCAAACTTCCTCTGTAAACTGGAGAAGTTTTTGGTATACTTTGGAATTCCTCTCTCTTGTGGTATTTTGTTTTTAATAGCTTTGGACAGGTTTTTGCTAATAATGTGTCTCAACAGAGGGCTAATAACTCCATTCAGAGCAAAGGCCTCCATCTTGTTTCTTCTTGTGGTATGTTTAGCTTCCGCAATTCCTCAAACTCTTGGTTTTTCTACACGAGTAGCAATGGATGTTCCAAATTGTCATGAGTTTATCTGTGACTTTCACAAATGTCTGCCAACTGAATATTACCTTAGTAATCGAACTGCCAATGATTTGAAAAAAAGTGTTATTTGGGCATTCTTGGGGATAGCTATCCTCGTTACCATATTTTATTCCTTAATCTTTGTGAAGGTTTACAAAATACATAAAAAAACAGCTGATGTAAAATCTCCTGCAAACTCACATGTTTTGAGTTTTGCCAGTACGAGTTCAGGTAATTTGGGTCAACCAAAAATCGTTGAAAAGAACACAATAAAAATTTGGACCATGCAAGAAAGTAGTGACTCAGAGAGAGTTTTAACGGAGGAAATAGCTTTGAAAAATCACAACGAGCCGCTGCCGGCATTGACAACCTCGAAAAGAGAAACGAAACGTCTGCCCCATTTGCAGACCGCAATAACCCTTTTTCTTGTGACATCTTCTTTCATTGTGGCTTATGCCCCGATGAGCATTATGATTTTGTTTAACATTTGTGAGAAAACAAAAGATTATGAAGGTTGTTTACGAAATGACTATCGGCACTTCCTGTGGCAATTTTATTACTTAAATCATGTGATGAATCCCATTATTTATTCATTATTAAACCCACAGTTTAAAAAAGCTTTTCGTAAATTTTATAATAAGCACTGCTGTAAGATATTTCACATCTGCTGTCCCGTTAGCTGACAGGATGCAGGTGCAACATCAGTGACTAACTCAACAGAGTTATCTGCATAGACATCAATATTTGGTCATACTGGTGTTGCACCTATATTTGCATTTTCCTCGAGGTCATGTATTTTATCTAATGCAGGATGCTAGCTATTGCTTGTTCTTTTGCCTGAATCTAGAAGCTTCTTGTTTTTCCTTCATGTGCTGATTGGATAAAAACTTTTTATAGTCAAGCTGTTTGCATGCATCTTTTTATAGTCCAGATCTATGTTAAGATTTTATCTTTTCAGCTGTTATTTTTCTACTTGTAATGGTTTTTAAATAGAGACAATTTTCGGCTCCTTTATATCTGTATTCATTACTATAAAAATCTCAATATTATAAATTTTGATTTCAAACTATTTTTATTTCTAGAATAATGTAAATATAAGGCTGCAAGTTAATTCTGTTGAACTTTTGATTATAACTGATGAACTCAGTCTGCAAGAAGTATAATCTACAGTAAATTGTTTTATGCACACCAGATTAATAATATCAACAACATATAAGAAGCCATCATGAAATCAGTACATTGAGGTGAAGGACGCTGCATGATGTACACATACATTCTTTCTTTCTTTTCATCTTGCTGCTTGTTAGTTAAAAACTTTAATGAATTAAGCAGTTTTGGGTAATTTAATATGCAATGTTAGTAGCCAAATATTTCAAAAAATTGCATTGTATGTAAGTCTGCTATGCGTTTTGTGTTTTCACGCTATTTAATTGTTTTGCAATGGATCAAATAAAATAGTCAAAGAATCAATACTTCGCAGAAAGAATAAATTAAAAAGAAAACTTTATTTACATCAAAATTTTTGTAAAAAATGATCATACTTTAATGTAATACAATGAGGAATATGTAATTGATGAAAAGTAACAAGAATTTTGATTGGCTAATTAACTGCACTGGCTTATCTCAAAGCACTGCTAGTGAATTAATAATGATTATAAATAACGATAGCCAGTTAGCCGGCTATTTATTGATCACACAAGAGAGATTTTATAGCGGACTGTTTGAGCTAATACAATAAACTAGTAAGTTTTAGTAAGTCACACAGTGTAGTAAGTCACACAGTGTAGTAAGTCACACAGTGTAGTAAGTCACACAGTGTAGTAAGTCACACAGTGTAGTAAGTCATACAGTGTAGTAAGTCACACAGTGTAGTAAGTCAAACAGTGTAGTAAGTCACACAGTGTAGTAAGTCACACAGTGCAGTAAGTCAAACAGTGCAGTAAATCACAAAATATAGTAAGTCATACAGTGTAGTAAGTCACACAGCGTAGTGAGTCATGCAGAGTTTTAATACACCCGGTGTAAACACCCCTGATTTACATTGGGAGCTAATTGATTTCTTATGCACTTTGATCAAGCAGTAGTTGGGAATTTTCAAAAGGTCTCACTTGACAAGAGGAAATGTATCTTTCACTGTAATACAGTAAAAAACCAACAAGACTTGGTAAACAAGACTAATTAGTTACATAAGGTGAAGTCATATGTGAACAGAAGCAAAACATATTTTATTATTCGTCTTCTAATCATTACACATTAGGATAAACTTTTTAAAATAAGATTCCTGCGTTTAAGTAAAAGCACATGCTTCATAAGTCAGGTTTATGTAGGAGCACATGCTTCATAAGTCAGGTTTATGTAAGAGCACATGCTTCATAAGTCAGGTTTAAGTAGGAGCACATGCTTTATAAGTCAGGTTTATGTAGGAGCACATGCTTCATAAATCAGGTTTAAGTAAGAGCACATGTTTCATAAGTCGGGTTTAAGTAAGAGCACATGCTTCATAAGTCAGGTTTAAGTAAGAGCACATGCTTCATAAGTCAGGTTGAAGTAAGAGCACCTGTTTCATAAGTCAGGTTTAAGTAGGAGCACATGCTTCATAAGTCAGGTTTAAGTAGGAGCACATGCTTCATCTGTCAGGTTTAAGTAAGAGCACATGCTTCATACGTCAGGTTTAAGTAGGAGCACATGCTTCATAAGTCAGGTTTAAGTAAGAGGACATGCTTCATAAGTCAGGTTTAAGTAGGAGCACATGCTTCATCTGTCAGGTTTAAGTAAGAGCACATGCTTAATAAGTCAGGTTTAAGTAGGAGCACATGCTTCATAAGTCAGGTTTAAGTAAGAGCACATGCTTCATAAGTCAGCTTTAAGTAAGAGCACATGCTTCATAAGTCAGGTTTAAGTAGGAGCACATGCTTCATAAGTCAGGTTTAAGTAGGAGCACATGCTTCATAAGTCAGGTTTAAGTAGGAGCACATGCTTCATACGTCAGGTTTAAGTAGGAGCACATGCTTCATAAGTCAGGATTAAGTAGGAGCACATGCTTCATAAGTCAGGTTTAAGTAAGAGCACATGCTTCATAAGTCAGGTTTAAGTAGGAGCACATGCTTCATAAGTCAGGTTTAAGTAGGAGCACATGCTTCATAAGTCAGCTTTAAGTAGGAGCACATGCTTCATAAGTCAGGTTTAAGTAAGAGCACATGCTTCATACGTCAGGTTTAAGTAGGAGCACATGCTTCATAAGTCAGGTTTAAGTAAGAGCACATGCTTCATAAGCCAGGTTTAAGTAGGAGCACATGCTTCATAAGTCAGGTTTAAGTAAGAGCACATGCTTCATAAGTCAGGTTTAAGTAAGAGGACATGCTTCATAAGTCAGGTTTAAGTAGGAGCACATGCTTCATCTGTCAGGTTTAAGTAAGAGCACATGCTTCATAAGTCAGGTTTAAGTAGGAGCACATGCTTCATAAGTCAGGTTTAAGTAGGAGCACATGCTTCATAAGTCAGGTTTCCAATATGCTTTGTCAAGCATCTGCGCAGCATCATATTCAGATGTCTTTTTGGAATTTTTTTATCATGGCATCATATACTGTAGGAGATGTTGATTAGCGCTGCATCATTGTCATCAGTCATATCTAGTCTCGTGACGATTCCATTTGATGCGAGTTGTCTAGACAAAAATATCATCATAGCTTCGTAACATAGGATTAGCCTTAGTTCATCTTAGTATAACTGGCGTTTAGTTTTACAATGAAAAAGAATCTATATTATGGTTAGTAGCCTGGCAACCCAATGTTCCGTCAGAGATTATCAGGTGGTCCAATAACAAACCAAAAAATCAGTGTCTTCATAATTATCCTAAATATCTTGAGGTTGGTTCATTGGCCGAGCTGTGAGAGCGTCAGACCACCATGTTGAATGTCATGAGTTTGAATCGCTGTAACCAGCAATCTTTATCTCCAAAATCTACCCGTGGCTTCAGAGGGACGGACAGATGGACAAACAGACAGATGGACAGACTAGTACCCTAGCAGTCCAGTTCACTGTGATCATCATAAATAATAAGTATTGACACAATTATTCCACAGCAAGGCAAGGTGATTGAGTGTCGCAGGCAGTAGCAGCAAACCTTTGCGGGTAATCAGATCGTACGTGTTCAAACTCTGTTTTATGCAACATATTTCCCAACATTCAATCGCGTCTTTCGACAGATGGCTGGACACGGCTCTTATCATTGTAAAGATTATGCTGATGATGTTTTTGAAATCATTAAAGACATCCCATCAAATATATTTTTGAAACCATAAGTAGTTTTCAAACATGGAATGTACTTTTCTATATTATAATTAACCAGCAGTTTGTTACGTGTGCTCATGGGCAGACTTGAAAAGCTCTAGTGTGTACGCAAAGAGTTTGCAGTTGCAAAAAACTTTTAATGCATACACGTCGGTAATTTCTGCTTTGATCAGTTTTGACATACTATCTACTTGCAGGTTAGATAGAAAAGTTTTAACACATAAGCTATCACTTGGCATGTGTGAAACGTGCCTTGCCTTGAATCACTGGTTGAATGTTTTAGATCACAAAAATGCCAACAGTTGACCTAAAAGTTTGTCTTTTTGTCTGTTACGAGAATGACTAAAATATTTTAATAATGTAGAGTCACAGTATAGGCAAAAATATTGTGTGGTTTCTGCGCAGGTAAATATAAAGGAAACTGCCATGGTCCCTTCACTGCTCCACAAAAAACCACTAGGTGCAAGGCAATAAAATAATATACATATTTGACAATATATAAAAGAAAACAAACAATTTTAAGTGTGCGTGTACAATGAATCACATGCGAGAGACTGCCAGGGATCTCTACTCATTGTCGCTTTAATCGTTCCTTATACACTCTCGCTTCTTGATTGGCTCAGCCCTTCGGTAGCGCGTTCAACTTGGCAGCTGTCCAACCGGAAGTCTCACCAGCGGGCGTGTTTCCTACCAGTCATGACGTCGGTCACCTCGATATCGGCTTGGCCTCGGCAAACTTCCGTCACATAAAGACAAACAGTTACTAGAATGTTAGTGTGTTTATACATTCACGCAATAAAACCAAAATGAATCTAAAATTGGGGTATTGAATTGGGTAATGAAACTACATGTAATTTCATTACCCCAATTCATTCGTGTAATTAGGGTATTTACATGTAATTACCCCAATTACATAAAATTTCATTTAATTTCACAGAAAATTACATGTAATTTTATTTGAAACCACTTCTAAAGAGATATTTGGATGTATGTAGTGATTAATTGAAGATGTGGTATTACTGAGTTATGTCTGTGAGTTTTACAGCAACATAGGCCTACATATTATTGTACCAAATTTAGAGTTTACAGTTTATCTGGGTTTATAGAGCGGTAGATACATTTACATGTAGTTGTGCCTGCAGGGAGTTTACACACAGAGTTACTCATTATTATAAAATGCAACTTTAGTATTATTTTTTTCTACATTAAATTGTATTGCATTACAGTCTGTTATAATATATGATATTATATATCATTATATTATAATATTATTTTATATCATACCACTTTATATCATAGAATATAATATTATAGTATATTATATTAAACTCTATGTTATAATATTATATTATAGTATATTATATCAAACTCTATGTTATAATATTATATTATAGTATATTATATTAAACTCTATGTTATAATATAATATTATAGTATACTATATTAAACTCTATGTTATAATATAATATTATAGTATATTATATTAAACTCTATGTTATAATATTATATTATAGTATATTATATTAAACTTTATGCTATAATATTATATTATAGTATATTATATTAAACTCTATGTTATAATATTGTAGGAAATTATAATTCTCAGCCAAAAGTTTTAGACTATTAAGTTTACCCTCAGGAGTCACTATATGCAGCCCTTCTATCACCATAAACAACGTGAACATAAAAATACTGACAGTGTCAGGCTTCTGCAAATATAAATAGACAATCATTTATGGGTCTCAAGCCATGTAGACTTTATTATCTCATAAACTAGAGTATCAACTCGTGCTCTAATTCTGCTCAAAAGGTAGGTGTAAAACAAACAGGCCTTTCAATCCTATACCAGAAAACAAAGTTTTCCTTAGTAATAATGCGCTTGTCTTTCTTTACTTCCATAGTTTTCTATTAGCTGTGTTTTTGTTTTTGTAGCTAGCTGCAGATATTCCCTTTGCTGCGTTGCCCTTTAGTGTCTGTTTAAAATGTAGGTTGATTTCTTCCTCTGCCCATTTGTAGCTGGGTATCTCTTTGAAGTTTTCCAGGAACTCAGATACATCTGATGAGCTGTCATAAATTGGACCACTTATCTGTTGGCCTCTAGGTTGCGTGTTTCTTTATGCTTGTAGTTTAAAGTAGCCCAGAAATCCTTTGCACTTTTAGGAAGCCATGGTCTGTAACCTTTACAAGTTTGAGTTGTTAATGTTTTAAAATCCCACCGCTGCCACCGGTGAAAAGAATGTGCCAAGTTGCAGGCATTAATAGCAACTGGCACAGAAATCAGCGATCAAGCGTAGTCAGTGATTGGCAGACTAACGAGAAAATTATATTATTATTTCAACGGCAGGATGAGTCGTCACTCATAAGTAGCAAAAAATTGTGATAATTCGTGATAATAGGTGATAAATTCAATAGTGAACAGCAAAAAATAATGTTACTATTAATATCATTCGCTATCGTGATTAAAACTTTTTGCAACTCTCGTCTGCATTAGTCTAGGAATATTCACCTAGGTAAAACAACATAAACATCGATAATGCTGGTAAGTCTATAAATATCGGTGAATAGCGTGTGTTGTGTATAATGAAAGTAGAGTTTTCGTTCATGAGTTTGTGACTTGTAAACTTTTTGTGTGCTGCATACAAGATTAGTTTAGTCGAGTGTTCATTGCTATGGTCTCCACAGTGATCGCCTTCACTTCCTTCTGTCATCTTCACACATAATTTACTTCACTTTATTATCTTTTTATTTTATTTTATTTTTGTTTCGTGGTATAGTTTGCTTTAAATGTTATTGACCAGTGTGAATAAAGTTAATATCTATCTATATTACGTTGTATTAAATTGTGCTATGTTATATTACAGTATATAATATTGTATGACATTGCTGTATTACATTTTATTATGCTATGTTATATTTATATTATTTTGTATTACAATTTACTGTGTTATGTTAGGCTATGCTGTTTTGTATTATAATGAAATGCATTATGTATTATTATATTGCACTATGCTATATGATATTTAATTATATTATATTTGTATTATAATAATTTATGTTATGTTATGCTGCTATAGATTATATTTTATTCAATTGTATCATTTTGTATTATATTATGTTATTTTAGGTTCTGCTATCTTATACTATATATAATTATATTGTAATATTTTTTATAATTGTTATGTTATATTATCTTACAATATGCATTATATAAAAAGAATATTAATGTTTCATGATATTGGCACTGATATGGCAATACATATTACTTCTTCCTACATGTAACCAACCATATTTAAATGCTAGACTTCATACATCATTATGTTGGTATTCCACTGTATCAAGTTTATAAGTAGATATTAATAGAAGAGTAAGGAAAGGAGAATGTTCTTTATCAAGAGAACAGTGTAGCCATAATTACTGACTAGATAAGTTACAGCGGATGGAAGATACCATCATATTATGTAGATTTATCTAAAGATTAGAGTGAATCATCGGCAGCGAGCTGGTTTGAACTGCCAGCCATCAGTTGTTTGTATATCTGTAAATCTACAGAACCAACTACAATACTAAGTAAAGTGGTCAGAATTTTGTAGTTTTAGAGTAATTGTTGGTTTATATCTAGTTAACAAACTTTACCTATTCAATAAAATATTTATTGTTTTACTATTATTATAAATACGTAAATTCTTCAGTTTTTTTTGTTTCTTGTTTCTGGTAATTGTTGTTTTGTATCTAGTTAAAGGTTGACTTGCAACCAAATTCACATTACAGTTATTTGGACTCAAAAAGTTCACCATGTTTTACTCTGCTGTTTTGTAAGTGCAAAATATTAGGAAATGTGATTACAGGCTCTTAAAAGCTCTTAAAAGCTCAAAAATGAACAGTTAATCGCAGCCATCACAAAAATTCCGAAGATTAGAATTCCTTTATTTTGATGACGTACTCAACTCGATGTGGTTATTGTTTTGACATGTGATGTTATCTTGTGAATTGAAGCGCCAATAAAAGGCTCAATAAAAATGTCTCGTAGCACTAGTTTATGACAAACACTTCGGGTGCTACCGGAAAGCCCTTATCAAATATAGATACTCGCTACTTTACAGTTTCTTTTCAGCTTGGTCTAATCATCTAGTCGTAATCTAATCATGTGACCTATACTTCATGCCAAATGCATACTTCATGCATTTTTCAACTATCACAGGTGACCAACAGGCTCCTCATGTTTATCAGACAATGTTATGCACTCATTCGAGCTAAGGTTAAAAAACTTTAGGCTAGGTTTTGAGATAGCAGTGCTAAAAGTGACAGCATTACAATTATGATGAAATAGACTCATAAGGACAGTAGACATGATTTTATTGAATGTGTGGGTATATTTGTGAAAATATTTCGACGAATGAGGTTGCATGAAAGTATAAACATAAGCACATCGTGTTCAACTACGCCCCATTTGAGCCGTTTTGAAAAGGGATTCCAGCCTTCGGCGTTGTCGTGATGGCTGCAATGAACTGTTCGTTTTTGAGCTTTTAAGAGTTTGTAATCACATTTCCACATACTTTGTACCTACAACAAAGCAGAGTAAGACATGGTAAACCTTTTGATACCAAATAACTGTAATATGAATTTTTTTGCAATTAAACCTTTAACAAACTTTACTTATTCAATGAATTATTTATTATTTTTATTATTAATAATATATTTTTGGACCACTTTTTATTATGACTAAAAATAATCTTTTTTATACAAACAAATTTTAATAAATTTATTAAATTAAAATTTAATAAATAAATTTTAATTTCATTAAAATTTATTAAAATTAAAATTTAATTTCACAATGATTTTAAATTATTTAAATATTTGATATGAAAAAACTCACAACTGAGTTCAATACAATCAAACCTCAATTTATGATGGTCACCATATTAGACAAACGTTTTCATATACAATATAGAATTTAAGTAAACATTTGACTCAACATTTTTTGTAATCTATATATATAAAACTCAGTGTTTTTTTGTTGGTTTGTCTGTCGTGTGTCTAGTTATAGTAGTATAATTTTAGCAATGAAAATGCGCTTCACTCACTCATTACCCCCAGTTCTGGAGGCAAGCGAGCTAAACCATTAAACCACACATTCTACTTGCAGTGCATTGGATTAATCGTTCTCATATTCATAACAACGGTTAAAATATGCATAACGACTTTGTGTAACGCCTAACGTCACTAGAGCTGGATTCACGACACTTATTATAGTAAGTTTAGCAATATACTAGCTTAAGTTACTCAAATTATCCAATTTGCTGATGTGAGAAACATGGTAAAACTTAGCCAATGGTAACTACATGTACATTACCTGCCTCTGCTTGTAAGCTGTTTTTTTACCTGTGTAATGTCGCGCATTCAGTAGTTAATATATGTTATACAAGGCTTCTCAAAACGTTGCAGTTTTGGAAATCAGTGTATGCACTTAAAATTCAAGTACAAACCATATTCTTTCAAATATCTTTGTACAATTCAAAAAATCGTTTTCAGCAATCAGCACAAAGCACTTTTGTAAATGTTGTTTGAATATAAAGATGATAGGTGTGATTCATTTCTAGCGCCTGAGGATGTGCACTTGCTGCTGATTGGCTGCTTATACTTCATCATCATATTTAGTAATAAATGAGAAAAGTTAGCTCCATTCGCTGGAAAGACCCGCTGTGAAAGGAATGTTTGGTTGTGACTGTATCATTTTAACTAGTAGATCTTTCAATGAGGATTTACATGCATCAGCAATATAATTCAAGTAATTTTTTTTTTAATTCAAGTTGTTTTGCTGATAAATAGTTAACGTATATCAGAAAAGACTATCATTAAAACGTTTTCTTAATGTCTTTTTAAAATGAATTTGAATTCAACTTTGATCGTTGAATTATGTTTATAATATGTTGCATTTTAGCAATTTAGTTGACTTACATTTTAAGTTATTGGCGAGTGCGAGTGACGCCGAATCTTGATTCTGATGTTACAATTCAGAGGTTTCTGCTGCTTGAATGATGTCATCTAAAGTAGGTTTTGAGTCAGCACATACTTGGTTGTCTTTTGAGTCATAATTGCTGCCAATCTAAAATTGTTTTAAAACATTGTTTTAAAGTGTTTTTAAAACAATTTTTTCAATTCATCTTTGGCATCTGAATTATGTTTATAATAAATTGTATTTTAGCTATTTAGTTGAATTACATTTAAGTTATCAGCATGTGCAAGCAACTCTATGAGATGTTTCTGATGTCATAGTTCAGAGGTTTATGCTGCTTAAATGATGCCACCTAGAGAAAGTTTTAAGTCTGCATCTAGTTGTCTCTTGAGTCATAATTGCTGATGATCTCAAGTATTTATCTTTCTAATTTATATGATCTAGGAAATGTTAGGTAAAAAATTTTGGGTTCAAAAACTTGTTCATTGTTTTTATTTGCAAAAAAATTAACTCAAGATAAGAACAAATAAAAACAATTCCTAACATATTAGTTAATTCAGAATGGCATTTTCGTGAGTCATCCTAACTCTAAAACGGACTGTAGTCAATTTTTATGTAAATTAGTGATGCTTTCAAGACTTGTCTATTCTCAATAACAGTACTATGGCATTTTACACAGGTACTAATATTCCTCTGCTTCTATAACAGTGCTATGGCATCTTACACAGGTACTATTATTCCACTGCTTCTATATGACAGTGCTATGGCATCTTACGCAGGTACTATTATTCCTCTTCTTCTATATAACAGTGCTATATGGCATCTTATGCAGGTATTATTATTCCTCTGTTTCTATATAACAGTGCTATGACATCTTACACAGGTACTATTATTTCTCTGCTTTTATGTAACAGTGCTATGGCATCTTACGCAGGTACTATTATTCCTCTGTTTCTATATAACAGTGCTATATGGCATCTTACACAGGTACTATTATTCCTCTGTTTCTATGTAACAGTGCTATGACATCTTATGCAGGTATTATTATTCCTCTGCTTCTATATAACAGTGCTATGGCATCTTACACAAGTACTATTATTCCTCTGTTTCTATATAACAGTGCTATGACATCTTATGCAGGTACTATTATTTCTCTTCTTCTATATAACAGTGCTATATGACATCTTACACAGGTATTATTATTCCTCTGTTTCTATATAACAGTGCTATGACATCTTACACAGGTACTATTATTCCTCTGTTTCTATATAACAGTGCTATGGCATCTTACGCAGGTACCATTATTCCTCTGCTTCTAGCAATTTTTCACTAATTACTACTCCTACTTTACTGATACTTCTAATATTACTACTACTACCGATACTGTTAATACTACTATACTAGGACCTCTACTAGTACTACTTTGACTCCTACCACCGCAGACTGATGCTACTCTTACGAATACTGCTACTAATATTATAAATACAAATACTACTACAAGTGTAGGCTAGTTCTAATACCGCTTATCATCACCCCTACTGCTATTTTACTTTTACCTCTTAGTACTGATGCCTTTAAAGTATTTCACCAAACACCTACTTTTGTAGAAGCTATTACTGAAACCAGAGCTAGGAGATAGTTTCTCTACAGACAAACTGTATTTCTATGGAAACAACCATGGAAAGCATGGCCGTCAGTGAGTGAATATTTCTATTACCAGTAAATGCTCCTACACTATATGGGTCAACGTTGTTATCAGAGTTTTGTGGCCATTTTAAAATGCAATATTACACTCAGTTAAGCTGGTTGTGAAACTCGATTGCATCAATTCAATATCAAGTGGTAATCTGGTTGCTCATCAAATGGTAAAAGCTTGGAAGGAGAATATATCAGTGTGATTATTATGCTGCAGCACAATTTTATATTCACATTTTAGTATGTTCTCTAAAATGCGAAATATCACAGCAATAAGTTGGTAGTCTTTCAACTACCAACTTAATTCTGTGTTTGAATCTTAATTATTGTTCAATGAAGCCAACGTTAGTATAAACAAAGTTTTAAGTCACCTTTTAAATAGTTTTAAATATTTATAAACATTTTAAATATTTTATTTTAGTACCAAAACTACACCAACATCATCACAGACAAAAATGTTTACTTCTAAAATATTTCTGTTTATTTTCAAACTACTTTGAAAATCATGTCAACATCATTGCAAAGCTTGTTACTATTACCAACTTTTACTTGAAGCTAGAAAGAAGATGCTGAACTTATCATTTGTAAGTTTTGCAAAACTATCACTATACAATCAACAACTTTTATATATTTACAGAAGCAAAGTGCTTTTAAAAAGTTGTATGTTTGTATTGTGTGTATTTCAGCAATTCATGTTAATTGCTGAAATACAACTAGTGATTTTTTATCTTTCGTGACTAAAAATGTCACCATGTATACAGTATACTTATGTGTACTATATCTGTACAATACACTTTTGAAGTGTCATTTTCAAAAGTCTCTGTATTATGATTTTATGAAGTGTTATTTATTTGAGCTACTAAGAAGCAATTCTCTTGCAAGAGATGTTCTAAAGTGTCTCTTTGATATCATCTAACTCGCTTTTTCAACTATTAAAGTTTTGTTTTAACAAACATTTGAAGTGGGTTTTAAATAAATGTTAGAAAATCAAACTTTTGAGACATTTCTTGTACCAAAAATCTTTCAAAACTATCAATATTTTTAAGTTGAGGAACAATACACCTCTGTACATGATTCACCCATTACTAAAAGACTAGAGAGCTTATAAATTGCATGTAAATGGAGATAAGTTTGTTAGCCTGGAGTTGATGACTGGCAGCTGACCATTGTCATCTAGACATGTTTTAGAATTAGTTTTAGTACACTTTAATACACGTTTAATACCCTTTGTAGTTGTGATCTTTGTGGTGGCGAGCATTAATTCAAAAATGAAAGCTGACAGCAATAAAAGATAACACGCCGCATCATTTCCGCGTCAGTTGAAAGGTGTAAAATCTTTATTACTGATGAAATTGGTGAAATAGTTTCACTGTTTGTAGCTGCCAAAGAATATCGCCAGCTTGAATGGACAACTGCTAATGTATCCTGTGATGACAGCCTGAAAAAGCAAATGTGCGATGAACTGCAAATTATCTATGAAACTACCAACAGGATTGAGAGAATCAGCTTGCTGGATTTTAGTTCATCCGGATGGATATGGGCAGGGGCGCTCCTCTATGGTCCCTTGTGCATCTTTGGTATTCTGGGCAACCTCCTAACACTAATTCTTTTCTGCAAATATATGCAGAAAACAACAACATCAATCTATATAATTGCCCTAGCAATCGTCGACCTGATTATATGTATGACAGCGATGCCAATAGCCATATTTACACTTGTTGGTGGAAATTCAGGCTCAAACCATCTTTGCAAACTCGAAAGGTTTATGGTTTACTTTGCGATTCCTCTGTCATGCGGTATATTGTTTTTAATAGCTTTGGACCGGTTTTTGCTAATTATTTGCCTTAACAGGAAGCTAATAACTCCATTCAGAGCAAAGGCTTCCATCTTGTTTCTTCTTGTGATATGTTTGGTAGCTGCCATTCCTCAAACTCTTGGTTTTTCCACACGAACAAAAATGGATGTTTCACGCTGCCATGCGTTTTTCTGTGACTTTCGCATCTGTCAACCAGATGATATTTATTTGCCGAACAAGGTGGTGAAAAATTTACAGAAAAGTGTAATTTTTGCTTTTTTAATTATAGCATGCCTCATCACCATTTTCTACTCAATGATATTTACTAAAGTCTACAAAATGCACAAAAAAATGATAAATTATAAACCATCGACAAAAAAGTTAAAAGCGATAAACTCAACAGATACGACGAGCTCTAGTGACCTTGATCAAACTATAAGTATAGGTGCAGCAGCATCCCCAAAAGATAGTAACTTTGATGAAGTTTTAACTGAAGAGATTGCTTTGACAAATAGCGATTCTACGAGACCAACTTCACAGAGAATGAAAGAAAATAAAAAGAATCTCCCTCATTTGAAGACGGCAGTAACACTTTTTCTTGTGACTGCGTCTTTCATCCTTGCTTATTCTCCAATGAGCATCATGATCGTATTCGATATTTGTGAAAGACGAAAAAGCTACGATGGCTGCTTGAGAAACGACTATCGAAAATTTTTTATGGCAGTTTTATTACCTTAATCACGTAACAAATCCTATAATTTACTCATATTTAAACCCACAGTTTAAAAATGCTCTTCGAACGTTTTATAAAAAATACTGCTGCAAGAGTCGCCTGTTCTGTTGTCAAAAGAAATCGTCAAAAACAAGTGCAACAACTGCTATCACAACTCCAACAGTACTTTCTGCATAGACAAACAAATATGGTTCTGTCGGCATTCTAACTACTTGCTTGCAATAAGATCGTGTGATGTGATAAAACTATCACGTTATAATATGCTCATGAGGCCACGAAATCATATGAAGACATGCTCACTGTCATACTGCTGCTCTACTCATGTAGCCATGTGATCATAGGAAATCATTTGCTGACATGTAGTGATGTATTCATGAGACTATGTAATCATGTACTCGTGTTATCACATAGAAATGTGCCTGCGCGCCATAGCTATATTAATATTATATACTAGTTTGCTGTTACGTTAGTGCTTATGATATAGGCTGGTTGCTGACTTGATTTCACGTGTTTACATTGTGTTGGTTTGCTTTACAGCTTTTATTTCTTATCCCATAATTTATCTTTGCAATTAACTCTAATAAACAGCAATTATTATATTTTTTGTATTTCTCTTTAAATTTAAAAATATAGGCATTAAGTTTTTTTTAAATGGATAATTCTGTGTAAAGTATTGCTACATTGAATACAACTAAATTCTTAGACAATTACACTGGTTTTACCTAACTGATGGCTGCTACAAGCTACAGAATGAATTACTTAAAAATGACATCTTTCCTCTCTAATCAAACGATTGTCTTTGTAAAAAGGACACCTTTGTTCCAATAGCAAGTCATCTAATATTATGTAAATATAAATCAATTCAAATTCTAATGTAAAGGTGAAGAGGTTTTAGCAGGTTTCTAATGATTTTTGGTTATTCACACTCAGATACCTGCATGTAAAAGCTAATCACATTCACACCACAACCAAACTAGGAGACCAAGAGTAATCTCCTCCCTCTCTCTTAGGAGATAAGGATTCCATCAACTGTTCTGTAGCAACTGTTTTCAAACCTTTACTGTACATATAACAGTGATGATACAATCACAAAGGCATAATGCATTACGCAATTTTATTCACTCTTATTATAGTATGAACAAAATAGTAGGACAATTTGATCTATATTGTCACATCTTAATCTAATATATGGCTGGAGTTAACAGCTAATAGTTAACATCTCTATTTGAGACATGGCTAAAGTTAACAGTTAACGTCTAACCCTTATAACAGCTTTAGCACCTGTACACTTAAAGGTAGCACTGAAGAAAACTTGAAATTTATAAACAAACTATAAAGCTTCATTTTCTCATGAAAATTAATGTTATGTTGCACACTTCACAGATACGAAATAACGAAAATAATATATATTAGACTAACTTTTACAGATGCGATTTGTATGTCTATATTAATAAATCTGACTTTGTCATTGTGTGTCTGTCTGTTAGTCTGCATAAACACTGTTAGTGGGTCTGTTAGTATACATGTTGTTATACTATATCACAGTATATTATGCTGTATTAAATTATATTTTATTATCCTGTAATGTATTACGTTTTAATGTACTATCTTACATTTAATCATATTATACTCTAGTTTATTATATTATCGTAAAACCTCTATTTGAACGCCACCTTTATTTGACCACCACTACAGAAGGGTTGAAAAATAGAGCGCCACCCTTTAATTAAATGCTACCTCCATTTGGCTACTGTAACATTTTTTGATCTTTACGAACCCATAATAGCAAATGATCAGCAAAAAAGTGTCCACAAAATGGTACTGATCATGACTTGGGAACATCATTTACAATTAATTCTTTTGTTCTTGCTGTTCAAACCGAAGTCCATTTGCTGTTTGAATCAAAGTCCATTTTCTAATTCCAAAGCTTTACATTTTTTTACTTTAAACTTTAAAAGCTACTCCATCGAAATAAATGACTGCATTAGACTAATAGTAGTTTTTTGTTTAACGTGGCTTGATACTTCTACGCATATAAAACGGTTGAGCAGCTACTATGGAAACCGTTACTGCTATTTTGAGACTAAAACATGTGGTTAGCACGCTTAGCATACTAGCTGTGTCACTTGACTAAAAGTTTCTTATTTGAGCAAACTATGGCAAAATGTGAAAGTTTTGCTCTGCTAAAAAGTTGTTTAAATGATAATATCAACTAGTTCGGCAGTGCACAAGATTTGTGGTCAGAAGACACTGTGAATGGTATTGAACAGCCAGAACAAGATGCAATGCATCCAAACGAAAGCAACAATCAGCATCCAATTGGCCGAGCAAACGATGCAAATATTTTTGTTTCAAAAATGCTGTTTTTGCATGTATTATTAATATGGTTTGTTTTTGTCACTTGTTCTTGAATAAATATATTTGTAGCGTTTGATAGATTATTATTACATAACTTATAAATTTGCAGATCTATAGCATATTATTTGATGACATCATAGGTCTATAAAAATGTTTGATAACAAATAAATCATCATAAAATGTTACATCAGCTGACGCCCTGAAAATTACAACAAATGCGTTACAGAATGAGAACGAACACTCTTTCGGCAATTTTTAAGAAGACTGAGCATGTCCGAGTCAGACTCTTTACCAATATTATTACAGTTTACAGCATGATTAGCAGTTTTTAGCTTATGATTATGTTATGTGGTCTATGACTGATGCCCCAGAATCGATTCCGTGCAATGGAATATTTTTCCTAATGCTGTTAGGTTGGATTTGGACAGACGGGTGGACACTACTCTTATGATAGTTTAGACTAGATGAATGCCCGGAGTTGCTCGGGTAATAACCAAGTCCTTGGACAAAAAATATATTTTTATTTAACAAATACAACATTTACCATTCTAAATTTTAAACTTCATATTATGAGAAACGTGATTTTGTGCAGTTCAAATGAATTGAGAAAAAAAATGAAACAACTATTAAGGTTTTTAATCTTTTTCCAACAACTGTAACTTTTAAATTTCATATCATGAAATAAGTGTTTTGTCGAAATAAATTAGAAAGAAAAATAAAACTGTAAAGATGTTTAAATGTAAATGTGAAATCATTAGCAAGTAATGGCAAAATATAGTCTGTTTTGCTACGATTACAATAAAAAATTATTTGGTACAATTAATTATTATACAATTACAATGTATGTGATTTTAGTTTGTTTCAGTGTTGGCATCATAAGACAAAAATATCATATAGACAAAATAGGGGTATAGAAACCCTCAGTAATTATCTAATGCAATCACCTCCTGGTAAAAATCATCAACACCAAAAGCATTAAAAGTAGTAACAAAACAATATTTTAGCCATAGTAACTATAGTTGCCTAGAATAACTTTAATGTATTTTGTGATTACGATCTGTAAGATAATATAACATTACAATGTACTATGTGCAGAGTTCTTACCTTAAAGACAGACGTGTAACATAAACGCTGAATCTAACTTAAATGAATTTAGTTTACTAAACTCATAATTAAAGAAAGTTTTAGTATGTGTTTTAGTAAACTTGAAACTTTAAACAAAAATTTTTTCACTTATCTGTTTGCGAATCAGTTTTTATCATAACTGATACGTCTAAAGTGACATAGCGACCAAATAGCATATCAACATTTTTGTTGTTTCGTCGTAATCAGTATAACTATACCCAAATTTTAATTTCAAGAGAAAATATTGTCGATATCGTATGGCGTAAAACAAGTTTTTTCTAGAATGGTGAAGACAAGAAACCATCATACTTTATAAAGTTGGGCCAAAAATATTTTATAACAGGGATATCATATGTGCGATGACCCTTTGGCAAAATGTATCAATTAATACATCATTTAGCGTGTGCAATTGAGAAAACGGTGTATACAGTATATGATAAAAGCAATAGAATTCTAAGGACTGTGTAGCTCAGTGGTCAAATATGGGGTTAGAAACTTGTGGTTGCAATCTCTGTGAGTTCAAATCCAGCACGAAGTGAGCTTTTCATTCCAAAAATTTCAAGATTTTTTATAGTAAAATCCAATTTTATGATCATACTTACCATACAGTTACTATATGCTTAATTGTTCGAATTTAGCTTTTGGCGGACAAAAAAAGCTTTCCTTGACCCATCCTTATCCGCTTCCAACTACGCAAGCTCAGTTTTGTGAGTCAACTTGCACGCAGAGAGAAGGCAACTCCCGTGGGGAGGAAGGGTGGGTCTATAGTAACTGTATGGTAAGTATGATCATAAAATTGGATTTTACTATAAAAAATCTTGAATTTTATTTCACATACTTCCATACAGTTACTATATGCTTAATAGAATCCCACAGACACAGGTGGCTGGGCAGGAGTTGTCTTGTATGGAATTCACTAAGCGGATTAAAATGTAATGGTCAAAGGAGGGGATACTAAAGGATATCACCCCGAACCCTTTTCTTCATAAGGTGTGATAGGAGGGGAAAACTCCTCACCCAAGGAATTTATCTACTTGTGGAGTGTCTGATAGTATGTACCAAAGGACCCAATCATCATGGTAGGGGTCTTGGGTATAAAGTGATAAGGGTGTAGATTAGAGCTTCAACACTTTATTAACGACCACCAGTGACTTAAATTGGGACAGGTCCCACGGTATATCTCTTTTATAGTGTCCCAGAAAGGACCACTTGCTTGACCATAGGCCAGTGGCTAAAATGTCATCAACATTATTATCATCTGAAATGAACATAGAGGCCGCTATAGCCCTAACCTCATGGGCATTGGTTTCTGGTAGAGAAGACATATCTAAAACTTTATAAGAGTCTCTAATAGCACAACAAATCCATCTTGAAACAGAATCTTGAGTGATGGGTTTATGAGGTCTGATGTAAGACAGAAACAGATTACCATTATTGTCACATAAATCATTAGTAACTGTCAGATATTCTAGTAATGTCAGATAAGGACACAGGTTTGGATTTCCTGGGTTAGCTCTAACGAGGATTTTCAGTTCCGGATCGCTTGCCTTTTGTGTCTTGGCCATAAAGCCGCGATTAACTCCGAGTTGGATGGTATCTTCAGAGATGTTGATGGACTCTCTAGTGAGGGCATGGATCTCTGATCTCCTCCTCCCAGTGCTCAGGGCTAGAAGAAACACGCATTTCAGGGATAGCGACCTGAAAAATAATACAAGTTATAAATTGTTGTGTCAGCACCAAGTTAATACAAGAGCTGCAACAAGCTGATAGAAAGCAACAAGCAAGCAGTATCAGTGTGTAGTGTGTACAACAAGCGTTGTAACATGCTGATAGAAAGCAGCAAGCGAGCAGGATTAGTGAGTATAAGACAACTAGAATTACCTCAAATCTGTGTTTGACTTAGAGAGGTGGTGGAGGATGACCGTGAGATCCCACTTTGGTAGTTGCCTTCTGATGGTTTTATGAGAGCAAGCGGCAAAGCCTCTCAGCATCTCCCTGATTATGTCCTCGGTCCCTGTCGGGAAAGATCTACCTAAAGTATTGACCAGTGCAGCCTTGTAGCCTTTAATTGTACTCACTGACAGCTTTCTCTCCTCTAAGAGATAGATAAGGAAGTCAGTTACATCATAGATAGTGGGCTCGAGCGAATTTCTCTCCTCTCTAATACACCAATCAGAGTACACTTTCCATTTCCCATCATAGACGGCTGATGAAGACTCCCTGACGCATCTTGTGGCATAAAAGGCTGCTTTTCGAGAAATGCCTTCCTTGCATCTTGTCTGCTGGACAGCATCCAGGCGTGAAGTTGCAGTCTGTCTGTCCCCTGATGGTATACTCCGTTCTGTTTCAGGAGCTTCGCCATTGTAGGAAGTTCCAGCGGTCTGGATGCCAGTAGGCTTAACAGTCCTGTGAACCAACTCCGTCTGGGCCTGTTTGGAGCTATAATTATGATCTGACAATCTTGGGAATGGAGAATTTTCCTCAGCACCAGGGGAAGCAAGTTTATGGGAGGATACGCGTAACCCCACAGTCTGTCCCATGGTTGACTCAGTCCATCCACTCCTGCTGCCTGAAGGTCCTTCATAGAGCTGAAGTATATCGGTAGCTTGTTGTTCAACTTGGATGCAAACAGATCCACCATTGGAGTGCCCCATTGTTTGAAAATCATCTTGACCACCTGAGGGTGTAGAGACCACTCTGTTGGTGAAGTCACCCGACTCAACATGTCTGCGATAACATTCCGTTTGCCAGGCAGATGGCATGCCTTCAGTGTGATCTTCCTCTCGTCGCACCAGTGCAGGATTTCCCAGATTAGGGAACATAGCTGTGGCGATCTGGTCCCTCCTTGTTTCTTTACATAGGCTACGACTGTTGCGTTGTCTATCTGGCACAAGACCACTTTTCCGAGCAAACTCTTCTGAAAAGTTTGAAGGCACTTGTAGAGTGCCGGGAGTTCGAGAATGTTTATGTGGAATTTTCTTTCCTCGACTCCCCCCCTTCCTTGAGCTGTTTCCTCGCAGACTATATCTCCCCATCCTGAGGCAGAGGCGTCTGTGGGGTCTAGATTGAAGCCTAGGAATGTGCATACTTGTGTGGGATTTAGCATGCTCTTCTCGTATTTGATATGGAATCCCAGGTCCTGTAGCAGATTGGTAGCGGTCAAAACCTGGGACTGTAAGACCTCCCTTGACTTGCTGTAGATCAGCCAGTCGTCTAGGTATGTTAACAGCGTCACACCCCATTGCCGTAGGTGAGGAGTTTGTATGTTGTCCATCTTGAATTTGGGGGCAGTGAGCCACTTGTTCAATCTGGATAAGTCTATAATTATTCTCAACTGCCCGTTTGTCTTCGGTACTGAGAATATTCGGCTGTAGAAACCCTCGTGGTCCCCTGTGACAGGTTCTACGGCACCTTTGGACTCTAAAACCATTAGCTCCGATACCAAGTCTTCTGAGAGTGTTTGTGGTACTGGATAATTTAAAGGGGCTTTTGTGTTTAAACGTAAATCGTGTTTTAACAGATCTGTTAGCCAAGTAGAGGCACTGGGCAGATTGTTCCATACCTGCCAGTAACTGGTGAGACAGCCGCCTACTTTTTTCGACGGTCTTCTTGGGAATCTTAAAGGATTTGCCTTTCTGTGGGGCCTTTCCTTTACTTTGAAAAGTATACTTTTTACCAGTGTCACCTTCTTTCTCTGATTTTGGTTGAGCCGGTTGTAGTGACCATTTTTGCTGCTTGACTATTGATATCAACGCTCTGTTGGATGCTGTCGATGCATCCTGTGAGGTCAAATCAGCCAACTTCCCTTCAAATAGTGGTGAATTAAGCGGCATGGCAAGCTTTAGCAAAGAAGACTTGGTGGCAGAGGAAAGAGCAGAGGTAGAGACCAACTGATCTCGCCTGACATGCACCAAATTAGCAAGTAAGCGTGCAAGCAAAGCAGCAGTATGGGATTGTGCAAGACATAAGCTCTCAATCGATCTGATGACTGCACCTGTATCACCCTGTTGCAAAAGCGCAACGGAGCTGCCAAGGACCCAATCTGAATGGCTAGCAACAAGCATCAACTGCCTTGTAAGGGTCTCCATCTCCTCGATATATTTGCATGGAATGAGGGCTTTGTTAGATGCCTTACCCAGAAGAGCAGCGTCCTCGTCAGTGCGGCTGTAAGACGATTTGAGAGTGTCCCCCTGTACTTGGTAGTTTGATACATGGAACCCTCTTATTCTGGGATATTTTGATGTGAAGGCTTGTTTCTGGTGTTTGACCTCTTCTATGGCTGAAGTCATGACCTGAGACAAGGGCAGACTATAGTCTGTATCGTCATCATCTTGTGGTCTGTCTTGAGATAGCATCTGTTCGGCGATAGTCTTGCTACGAGAACAGAAAATGTCATTATGTACTCATAAATATCTATTCACTAGATATATATCATGTACATCTCTAAGACGATGTAACCACTATATCTATCATGATATCAACATGGAATATAACCAATATCAACTAGATATACGTAGAAGCTACCATACCTCTTTACTTTGTGATCTGGAGGGGGTAGTATGGAATCCGGGAGTACTTCAAAGATGTTCCTTTTCAGCTCCCTCAAGGACATGTCTTTGCCATCTTCCCCTGTCCCGTTTTCATCATCAACGGTCACTGGTTGAGGCTGGTCTTCTCCTTCTTGATTGTCTGTCAAAGAGAAGAGAAGGACCTGACATATTCGTTAACAACAAAGTAACGAACCCCCTTCTCAAGTTTCAAGACACAACGGTACGGAAACTTGATCAAGGAGAGCCCTGACAACCCATTATAAACAGAGACCTTTCAGTTAGGTATTTCTGATATAACAGATATCCCACCGATAGCTCATAAGGAGGCTTACGCGTGTGCTCCGAGCTAAAGAGGGTGAGACAAGGAGATTCCGACCTGGGTATCCCCTTCCAAAAGGACAGGGCGAGGTTAGGTCGGATGCAAATCAACCGAGTCAAGTCAAGGTAAGAGAATATCGATTTTGGAGTATAAAAGAACTCGTCCATCGACTACCCCTTGACAGGAAGGCAAGGGGTATCTGACATATTCGTTAACAACAAAGTAACGAACCCCCTTCTCAAGTTTCAAGACACAACAGTACGGAAACTTGATCAAGGAGAGCCCTGACAACCCATTATAAACAGAGACCTTTCAGTTAGGTATTTCTGATATAACAGATATCCCACCGATAGCTCATGAGGAGGCTTACACGAGTGCTCCGAGCTAAAGAGGGTGAGACAAGGAGATTCCGACCTGGGTATCCCCTTCCGAAAGGACAGGGCGAAGGTTAGGCCGGGTGCAAATCAACCGAGTCAAGTCAAGGTAAGAGAATGTCGATTTCGGAGTATAAAAGAACTCGTCCATCGACTACCCCTTGACAGGAAGGCAAGGGGTATGCTGTCCCTCTCAAGAAGGGACAAACATGATACGTACCTGCCATATTTAAAGCTGGAAACTGAAGAGAGAGAATTCTGTGAAACAGTGCGTGCTCCAACTTCAGTTGACGAACAAAAACTGAGCTTGCGTAGTTGGAAGCGGATAAGGATGGGTCAAGGAAAGCTTTTTTTGTCCGCCAAAAGCTAAATTCGAACAATTAAGCATATAGTAACTGTATGGAAGTATGTGAAATAAAATTAATAGCTATAACTTTACAGATATCTAGACAGACGATGACAAACATTGAGATATATGTATATATATAAATTGCTAAATGTAGTTATAAAAAGAAAATACGCCTTACACTTGAAAGACAAAAATAAAAAATTGACACATCCAACAAATTGCCATGCAGGCTAGAAGATCATCATAGGCTAATTTCAAACTAAGTTATAGCAGATTTTTTACATCTAAAAGGAGTAATGTTGCTCTGCCCGAAGGAGAGTGCAAAACATAAGCGACATTAGCTTCACCCGTAAAAGGGTTAAAGTTATCTTACCAAAATTCCGACAAACTATTCAAGAAATACAATGCCACCCTCTATTTGAATTTCATCTCTAATAAAATGCCACTATAGAGGAAAAGTTGAAAAATTGAGCACCATAGCATTTGAATAGAGGTTTTACGGTATATTAAATTATTTTATAACCTAGTGTATTATACTATATAATATATTAAAATGTATTATATTTTGATAGAATATACTATACTATGCTGTATTTTATTATGATATATTTTACTTAATTATATTAATTACATTAAATTATATTATACTCTAGTTCATTATATTATCTCAAGTTGTATTATACTCTATTTTTTATATTATACTTCACTAAAACATATTATTATATTTCAGTTTACTATAGTATATTTTATTAAATTAGACTATACTCTATTTTATTATAATATATTATATTGCCAAACATCATGGTGTAATATTATATTTATATTTAATTATGTTGTATACATGTAATATAATGCTGTGTTATGTTAGACTATGGTGTATTATGAGTTATATTAAATTATATAATATTTTATCATGCTATGCTGATGTATATCGGGCTATGATATCCTATATTATATTCTATTGTGTTATATTGTATTACAACATGCATTACATAACAATATTAATGTCTCATGATATTCACTACAAATCTTGGTCAAGCTGTTTAAACTGATATGTCAATAAATATTACTCCTCCCTACATGTAACCATATTTAAATGCTAGACTTCACACATCAATATGTTGGTATTCCACTTTATCAAGTTTATAAGTAGATATTGATAGAAGAGTAATAAAAGGAGAGAATTTTCTTTATCAAGGGAACAGTGTAGCCATTATTACTGACTAGATAAGTAAACAGCGGATAGAAGATACCATCACATTATGTAGATTTATCTAAAGATTAGAGTGAATCATCGGCAGCGAGCTGGTTTGAACTGGCAGCCATCAGTTGCTTGTATATCTGTAAATCTAAAGAACCAACTACTAAGTAAAGTGGTCAGTATTTTGTAGACTTGGAGTAATTGTTAGTTTGTATCTGGTTAACAAACTTTACTTATTCAAGGAACCCTTTGTTATTTTACTATTATTATTAATACCTAAATTCTTCATAGTTTTTTTGTTTCTTGTTTCTGGCCTTGGAAAACTAAAAAACAGCTAAATATTATGCTGAATGTTTGGATTCTTTGTCTCACTCTAAACGTGATGAAGATAAATTGAGGAGATGAAAAGCTGTCCTCAGCTGTATCTGTTTATCCAAAAACCTCCTCCCATGACTAAAAGAACATTTTACACTAGGTTAGGCAGTCAGTAAATCTACCTGCAATATTATTTCTGCTTTTTGGATTAGCTTATTCCACGACTAAACATGAGCGAAGCGATTGTTTGGGCGCTCTATGATAAATGCATATGTGCACACAACTCTCAAAAAACTATCCGTCGACGGCCATTACCAAACCCTTGTACCAAAATCCCATCAAAAAATTTAACCATTGTTGTGTAGAGTCGTTTAAGTATAATAATGATACAAAACACATATAAACCTATTTAAATATGTTACCAAGTCTTTGAAAAATTGACACAATATCCTAAAACTAACCCATCTGATCGGATTATACATAAATAGACAGACTCATTTGGCTTAAAATTGCCAATAAAACCTGACAAGCATTTTTCAATCAAAATTAAGACCAGCCAACGAAACGCCAATAAGGCCGTGTGACAGATAGCAGAACCATTAAGTCGTGCGCATTTCACGAGAAAAACGTGCGCATTTCACCAGATTATGGCATTGTTCAATTGCCGAAGGTTTCTGTAATTAACGTAGAAGTACTAAAAAATAATCGTTTCTTTTTTGCCGCTTCTACCGGACTCTGACATTTTGGACACTTGTAATGAGTACTTTGGTATTCCAACTGATGTCCAAAGCAGTGAAAGTAAAAGAAATGACAATGATATTCTTCTAACGATTTTTATAAGATTATTACAATATTTAACTGTAAGAATAATTATTCGATTTTATAAGATTTAATTATAAGAATAATCATTTGAATTTACAAGATCGAAGTATATAGTGACCGATGGTGTGCAATATATTACTGTTATTATTTTTCTAAAGATTTTGTTCATACTACGGCTGTGCCCAATATCGCGGTACTGCCAAACCATTTTTAATATTTGCAAAATTAAGTAATAGGCTTACATTTTCTTATAGATATACATCTATTTCTATGACAATCGGCTAAAATCTGTTTAGATTTTTAAATTCAGCATAATTTTTTAGATATAAATACAGAAAACTAGATAAATATCACAACTTCTTGATATTGGTTGCTATGACCAATGATATACAGCCCCCCAGCCTGTGTATATTATACAGCAGCTTGCCATTTTACTTCTAATATTGCATTTCTCCTATTGCAGGGGAGAGATATAAACATATAATCTTTTCTTTTCATTATTGCTGTTTGTTGTACATAATAACACCCAGTACATTACAGCTACCATTGCAGTTCTCCTATTGCACTGCGGTGCCATTTGACTGCTAATATTGCATTTCTCAACCATCAGTACCCTTTTTTTTTCCATTATCACTTTGGTCGTGGGCTGTATGACAGGGGAATTTTTAGTATTATAACTGAACAAAAAATGTTTTATGAAAAAAAATCTTAAATAACGATTTTAAGTTATCTAAACATTTAAATATGGATAAACTCCAATTGAGTTTGATAGTAAAACTCGAGTTTAGGACCACCTTATCATACAAACCTTTCAGTATATTTGACTCAACATTTGCAATAATCACTAATATATATCATGCAAGGCTTCACCAAACATTGCAGTTTTGGAAATCAGTGAATGCACTTAAACTCTACGTAGAAACCATATTCTTCAAAACATTTTCGTTCAATTCACAAAAATATTTAAGCAATCAGCACAAAGTACTTTTGTAAATGTTGTTTGAGTACAAAGATGATAGGTGTGATTCATTTCCAGCGCCTGAGGATGTGCACTTGCTGCTGATTGGCTGTTTATATTTCATCACCGTATTTATCAATAAATGAGAAAAGTTAACTCCATTCGCTAGAGAGACTCGCTGTGAAAGGAATGTTTGATTGTGACTGTATCATTTTAAATAGTAAATCTTTCAATGAGGATTTACATGCATCAGCAATATAATTCAGGTAATTTCTTTTTCAGAAAATCAAGTTGTTTTGCTGATAAATAGTTATCAGAAATGTATATCAGAAAAGACTATCACTAAAACACTGTTTTAATATGTTCTTAAAACGATTTGTTAATTCAACTTTGGTCTCTGAATTATAATGTTTATAATAAATTACATTTTAGATATTTAGTTGAATAAAATTTCAAGTTATTAACATGTGCAAATGACTTCAAAAGCTGATTCTGCTGTCATCATTCAGAGGTATATGCTGCTTGAATGATGTCACCTAGAGTAGGTATCGCACATTACTGGTTGTCTCCTAAGTCATAATTGCTACATATTTTCATATTGGCGGCTAATCTCAAATAATTCTCATTCCGAATTATTTGATCTAGAGAATGTTAAGTGAACAATTTTGGTTTCAGAACCTTCAAGTATTTGCATCAACAAAAAAAAACAATTCAAGGCTGTTACCAATTTGTATGTAAATCAATGAAGTTTTCAGGGCTTGCCTATTCTCAATAATAGGGCTATCACCTCTTACACAGGTACTATTATTCCTCAGCTTCTAGTACTTTTTTACTAATTACCACTTCTACCTTACTAGTACTTCTAATAATACTACTAGTATTACTGCAGCTGCTACTACTAATTGTTTTACTACAACTACTATTACTGGTAATACTACTAGTATTGTTGTTGCTGCTACTGGTACTACCAAAATTACCTCTACTCCAGCTGCTAATACTGTTATATTGTTATTACTGTTACTAGCACCTCTACTACTACTACTACTACTACTACTACTACTACTACTACTACCACCACCACCACTACTACTGCTATTATTACTGGTACTATTACTACTACTATCAAGACCTCTACTAATACTACTTTGACTCCTACCGCTACAGACTGATGCTACTTTTACAAATGTTGCTTCTAATATTATAACTACTAGTCTACCGTAAAACATATTTGAATGTCATGGCGCATTATTTTTCAACTCTTTCCGTATAGTGGTGGTCAAATAGAGGTGGCGTTTAAATACAAGCTGGCGATGTTTTTTTCAAATAGCGCATTAGAACTTTATTAGTTAACTTTATTTATTAATTTCATTAGAAATTAATTTAATCTCTTTGTGGGCGACGCGGGAGTCGGCTGTATTTTGCACTTTCTTCTGGATGCAAGAAATTTGCTAACTTACGTCCAACTAGTCGTAGTCTCTAAATAAATATGCACTGAGAATCCGAGAGATATCTCAACCAGTTGATATTTATTGCTTGCAATTAACCTGTAATGATATTATAGCCTGTGCCCAGCTGTGCAATTTGTTAGAGCATTCAATTTTTTATTTCATTCTAAATTTGAAGGCATATTTCTATTTTATAACTATGTTAAACAATGTTGCATAAAAGCTCATTGCATTCTTTGATATTTTTGCTACAATTTACAGCAAAAATTGGCTTTTTATGTGCAATAAAAGAGAAGTTATATGCGCCAATCTATTGTGAGCCGAGTTGAAATAACCATGCACAAGGATGCCATCAAATAATGTGCTATAAATCTGCAAATATATAAGTTATATAATAATAATCTATCAAATGCTACAAATATATATTGAAAAACAAGTGACATAAACGAACCATATTTAAAATACCGTAAGTCCTTATGCTTAAGCGGCGCGGCCTGTCGTTGGGCACGGCTTCTGGTTCAAGGTCATAAGCCACGGCTAAAGCCAAGTTTTTAAAACTTATACGTGGTGCTTAGGGCGGCTTCTCGATAAATGCGGTCTCTGCTCAGTTCCGCGCTATAACCATAAAATCGCAGTCATGATACACTTTTATGTACGGGGTTTTGGCGACCTACTCGTTTATTTTCAAGGTCATGCATGTTTATGGAATACTTTAGAATAAAGAAGAATTTATCGATCATGTTTAACTCACAACAGACATAGATAATTAACACCTTTTCATTCTTGACCGGCATCTTTCCATGAACGTTAAGCCCTCTAACAGTGCAATAAAAATCTAGCTGAGACATGGCAAATAAGTTATTGATGCAAGGGTTTAGGAATTTTAATTCGAATTTGGAAGTAAAAGAAAATTCTTTTCACGTGTACTGATGTAGCCTGGTTTCTTATTCAAGAGGACGGGGGTATAGCAAAACCCGTCTTAACACTCTCGCTCCCGAAGGGGGTCAAGGATGACAAAACTTCAGTCATTAGCCGCGGTCTGTGGGCATACGCGGCTTGTTAGAGGATTATTTTTTCTTTCGTGAGACATCTGTTTTTGAGCACAAGCCTCGCGGCTTGAGCATGAGGACTTACGGTACATGCAGAAACCAAAATTGGCATTTTTGCAACAAAAATATTTGTATCATTTGCTCGACTGTTTCCGTTCTGATTGTTGCTTTCGATAAAACAAACTTTTACACCACTTTTAACCTAAAAGTAGTCGTTTGAATACCATCGTAAATATAAACCATTTTTCACATACTTCAAAGTACCAATACCCTACTGAACAAGAACTACCGTTAGCCTGATACAGTTAATTATTTTTGTGCTTTCAAAATTGTAACAAAAACCGAAAAGCGTTGAGGTTGGACAACGGACTTTGATACGAACAGAAGCAACGAAAAATTTAATTGTTATTGATGTAACTGAGTCATTATTAGTACAATTCTGTAGACACTTTTTTGCTAATCACTAATCACTTGCTATTATTGGTTCGTAACAATCAAAGAATGTCAATGGCGGTCAAATGGAGGTGCCGTTCTAATACAGGTGTTCAGTTTTTCAACCTTTCTCTCATAGTGGTAGTCAAATAGAGGTGGTATTCAAATATAGAGGTGGTGATCAAATAGAGGTGGCATTGAATTAGAGATTTTATGGTATACGTAAAAGTTGCAGTTTTGGTCATCTGTATGTCCAGTTATTGCACTAAAGTTTTAGAAATGAAAAATCGGCTTTGCTTCTGGAATTGAACTTGGAACCTCCAGCTCTGGAGACAGGCATACTATCAAAATTTCAAAATATATAAATTTAAGTTGTCACTATAAATTTCAATAAACTTCAAAAGTTATAAGAAGTTAAAAAATGTAATAGTAGAATGTAAATCTACAAATGTGAGATTTAAAAATGTGTGTGTAAATATAAGATAGCGAGGAATAATTTATACTGATCTAAGAAGATTAAGAATGTAATATATGTATTATAATATATAATTTATATATATAATAAGAATCTATTTCTCAAAAAATATATCTAGATTTACCAATAACCTATTCTAGAAATTCCCCTGTCATACAGCCCACGACCAAAGTGATATTGGAAAAAAGAAAGGGTACTGATGGCTGAGAGATGCAATATTAGCAGTCAAATGGCACCGCAGTGCAATAGGATAACTGCATTGGTAGCTGTAATGTACTGGGTGTGCGTGTTATTATCTACAACAAACAGCAATAATGAGAGGAAAAGATTATATGTTTATATCTCTCCCCCTGCAATAGGAGAAATGCAATATTAGAAGTAAAATGCACTGATATTATTAGAATAACCAATATTATTAATATAGTAATACAGTAATAATAGAAAACCAATGCACAATTTTGTTTACATTTCAAAAACGTCATAGCTAACAATATCAAGAAGTTGTGATATTTATATAGATTTTTAGAAAATCTATTTAACAAAACTATTTAGAAAAATAATAACAGTAACATATTGCCCAACATCGGTCACTATATACTTCGATCTTGTAAATTCGAATGTTTATTCTTATAATTAAATCTTATAAAATCGAAAAGTTATTTTTATAATTAAATCTTATAAAATCGAATATTTATTCTTATAATTAAATATTGTAATAATCTCATAAGAATCGTTAGAAAAAATATCATCGCCATTTCCTTTACTTTCACTGCTTTGGACATCAGTTAGAATACCGAAGTACTCAAAAGTGTTCAAAATGTCAGTTACTTTGAAATCGGCAAAAAAGAAACGATTATATTTCAGTACTTCTACGTTAATTACAGAAACCTTCGGCAATTCGATAATGCTATAGACTGGTGAAATGTGCACGTTCTTTTTATATGAAATGCGCACGACTTAATGGTTCTATTCTCTGTCGGTCAGCGTTTCGTTTGCCGGTCATAATTTTGATAAAAATAAGGTTTGGCAAGTTTTAATAACGATTTTAGGCTGAATTAATCTGTCTATTTATGTATAATCTAATCAGATGAGTAAGGTTTAAGAAATTCTATACAAATAATAAAGACTTGGTGACATATTTAAATAGGTTTATATGTGCTTTCTATTGTTATTATACTTAAACGAATCCATTGAAAAATGGTTAAATTTGTTGATGAGATTTTGGTACAAGGGTTTGCGACGGCCGTTTATAAATAATTTTCGTGAGTTGTGTGCACATATGCATTTTTCATAAATCTCCCAACCAATCGCTTAGCTCGTGTTTGGTCGTGGGATTAGACTACGCGTTCAACTGGCCATACTAATGAAGGATTATGAACATACTCATTACACTGATTAAAATATGCACGCTTGAGGCGCTTGCGAAAATACTATTGAATACTATTAACATTTTTGAATATCATGATTGTCTGAAAGATCTCGATGAGTAACGTAATGATTACAAGCTGGCTTTACAGCTTTTATTATAGTAAAGACTTAGGCAAGCTTAAAGGTTGACTTGCAACAAAATTAACATTACAGTTATTTGGTATAAAAAGGTTCATCATGTCTTACTCTGCTGTGTTGTAGGTGCAAAATATGTGGAAATGTGATTACAAGCTATTAAAAGCTCAAAAATGAATAGTTAATCGCAGCCATCACGAAAACGTCGTTGGTTGGAATCACTTTCCAAAACGGCTCCAATGGGACGTAGTTGAGCATGATTTGCTTCTGTTTACACCTTCATACAATCTCATCCGCCGAAATATTTTTACAAATATACTTCATGCATTCAATAAAACTATGTCTATTGTCCTTACGTGTTTATTTCATCATCGTTGTAATGCTGTCACTTTGAGCACTGATATCTCAAAACCTAGCCTAAAAATTAGTTAAATTTTTTAACCTTAGCTCGAAGAAGTGCATATCAGCCTCTGATAAACATGAGGAGCCTATTGGTCCTTTGTGATAGTCGAAAAATGCTGCAGAAATAGTTCGTGCCATTCGGCAGGAAGTATGGGTCACATGATCAGATTACGACTAGATGATTACGCTAAGTTGAAACAAAGCTGTAAAGTAGCGAGCATCTATATTTGATAAGGGCTCTTCGGTAGAACCTGAAGTATTTGTCATAAACTAGTACTACGAAACAGTTTATATCTATTCTTTTATTGGCCTTGTATTTCACGTATTAACATCACGTGTCAAAACAATAACCACGTCTAGTTGAGTAGGTCATCGAAATAAAGGGATTCCAACCTTTGGCATTTCTGTGATGGCTGCAATTAATTGTTTGTTTTTGAGCTTTTAAGAGCTTGTAATCACATTTCCACATATTTTGCACCTGCAACCCAGCAGAGCAAAACACGGTGAACCGTCTGATACCAAATAATGCAATGTGAATTTTGTTGCAAGTCAACCTTTAAGTTACTCAAATTAGCTAATTTTGCTTTTGGCTAATTAGTCAACTTAGCCGATGGCAACAACATTACCTGCTACTGTTTATTATCTGTTTTTAGTACTCTCAATACATTTCTTTCAGGTAGTACTACTACCAATGCACGATAAATATAATTTCATGTATTATTAGCTCTACTACTATTTCACTCTTACTCAATATTAACACCTTAAAAACATTTCTTTCTCACATGCTTTTGTAGAAGCTATTACTGAAACCAGAGCTAGAACCTAGATTCTCTACAGACAAACTGTATTTTCATGGAAATCATGACTTTCAGTGAGTAAATATCTCACTATATGACTCAACTTTGTTATTAGAGCTGGTGACCATTTCAAATTGGAATTGAACTTGCAACCTCCAGCTCTGGAGACAGGCGTACTATCAAAATTAGACTACGCGTTCAACTGGCCATACTAATGAATGATTGTAAACATACTCATTACACTGGCTAAATTACGCACACATGAAACGCTTGCCAAAATACTATTGAATACTACTAGCATTTTTGAATATTATGATTGCCTGAAAGATCTCGATGAGTAACGTAATGATTACAAGCTGGCTTTACAGCTCTTATTATAGTAAAGATTTAGGCAAGCTTACCTAAGATACTCATATTAGCTAATTTTGCTATTGGCTAATTAGTCAACTTAGCCAATGGCAACAACATTACCTGCTACTGTTTCTAATCTGTTTTTATTACTCTTGCAATGCTTGTTTTTCAGGTAGTACTACTACCAATGCACGATAAGTATAATTTCATGTATTATTAGCCCTACTACTATTTCACTCTTACTCAATATTAACACCTTAAAAACATTTCTTTCTCACATGCTTTTGTAGAAGCTATTACTGAAACCAGAGCTAGAATCTAGATTTAGAAACCAGTCTACTTTATGAGTCGAGGAAACAATGCCCCTCCATAAATAGTTCCTCTGTTGCTAAAACCTTATTTGATTGGAGAATATATAAATTGAATTTAGATGAAGTTAGACTTAGGATGTCGATGACTGGCAGTTGAGCTTTGTCACCTGGACACATTCTAAAATGGATTTTATTACACTTTAAAAGGCTCTGTAATTGTAATCTTTGTGGTGGCAAGCTTTAATTTAATTAAAAACAATTTACAATGACAGCAATAGGAGATAATATGCAGCATTATTTCCATGTCAGTTAAAACATGTAAAAATGATAAAAATGGTAAAATATTTTTACTGTTTGTAGCAGCCGAAGGATTTCGTCAGCTTGAATGGAGACCTGCTAATGTATCCTGTGATGACAGCCTGAAAAAGCAAATGTGCGATGAACTGCAAAATGTCTATGAAACTACCAACAGGATTGAGAGAATCAGCTTGCTGGATTTTAGTTCATCCGGATGGATATGGGCAGGGGCGCTGCTCTATGGTCCCTTGTGCATCTTTGGTATTCTGGGCAACCTCCTAACACTAATTCTTTTCTGCAAATATCTGCAGAAAACAACAACATCAATCTATATAATTGCCCTGGCAATCGTCGACCTGGTTATATGTATGACAGCGATGCCAATAGCCATATACACACTTGTTGGTGGAAATTCAGGCTCAAACCATCTTTGCAAACTCGAAAAGTTTATGGTTTATTTTGCGATTCCTTTGTCATGTGGTATTTTGTTTTTAATAGCTTTGGACCGGTTTTTGCTAATTATTTGCCTTAACAGAAATCTAATAACTCCATTCAGAGCAAAGGCTTCCATTTTGCTTCTTCTTGTGATATGTTTGGTAGCCGCAATTCCTCAAACTCTTGGTTTTTCCACACGAACAAAAATGGATGTTCCACACTGTCATAAGTTTTTCTGTGACTTTCGCATCTGTCAACCGGATGATATTTATTTGCCAAACAAGGTGGTGAAAAATTTACAAAAAAGTGTAATTTTTGCATTTTTAATTATAGCATGCCTTATCACTATTTTCTACTCAATGATATTTACTAAAGTCTACAAAATGCACAAAAAGATGATAAATTATAAACCATCGACAAAAAAGTTAAAAGCGATAAACTCAACAGATACGACGAGCTCTAGTGACCTTGATCAAACTATAAGTATAGGTGCAGCAGCATCCCCAAAAAATAGTAACTTTGATGAAGTTTTAACTGAAGAGATTGCTTTGACAAATAGCGATGCTACGAGACCAACTTCACAGAGAATGAAAGAGAATAAAAAGAATCTCCCTCATTTAAAGACGGCAGTAACACTTTTTCTTGTGACTGCGTCTTTCATCCTTGCTTATTCTCCAATGAGCGTCATGATCGTATTCGATATTTGTGAAAGACGAAAAAGCTACGATGGCTGCTTGAGAAATGACTATCGAAAATTTTTATGGCAGTTTTATTACCTTAATCACGTAACAAATCCGATAATTTACTCATATTTAAACCCACAGTTCAAAAATGCTCTTCGAACGTTTTATAAAAAATACTGCTGCATGAGTCGCCTGTTCTGTTGTCAAAAGAAATCATCAAAAACAAGTGCAACAACTGTTATCACAACTCCGACAGTGCTTTCTGCATAGACAAACAAATATGGTTCTGTCGGCATTCTAACTACTCGCTTGCAATAGGATCATGTGATGTGATAGAACTATCATGTTATAATATGTTCATGAGGGCACAAAATCATATGAAGACATGCTCACTGTCATACTGCTGCTCTACTCATGTAGCCATGTGATCATAGGAAATCATTTGCTGACATGTAGTGATGTATTCATGAGACTATGTAATCATGTACTCGTGTTATCACATAGAAATGGGCCTGCACGCCATAGCAATATTAATATTATATACTAGTTTGCTGTTACATTAGTGCTTATGATATAGGCTGGTTGCTGACTTGATTTCACGTGTTTATATTGTGATGATATGCTATACAGCTTTTATTCTCATCTCATAATTTATTTTTGCAGTCAACTCTAATAAACTGCAATTATTATATTTTTTGTATTTCTCTTCAAATTGAAAAATATAGGCATTAAGTTTTTTAAAATGGATTATTCTGTGTAAAGTATTGCTACATTGAATACAACTAAATTCTTAGACAATTGTACGGGTTTTACATGTACCTAACCGATGGCTGCTACAAGCTACAGAATGAATTACTTAAAAATGACATCTTTCCTCTGCAGATGGTTGTCACTACTCAAACGCTTGTCTTTGTAAAAAAGACACTTTTGTTCCAATAGCAAGTCATTTAATGTTATGTAAACATAAATCAGTTCAAATTCTAATATAAAGGTGAAGAGGTTTTAGCAGGTTTCTAATGATTTTTGGTTATTCACACTCAGATACCTACATGTAAAAGCAAATCACATTCGCACTACAACCAAACTAGGAGACCGAAGTTAATCTCCCCCTGTTGTATTATTACTGAAGGTGAATGTAGGAGATAAGGGTTTTATCAACTGCTCTGTAGCAACTGTTTTCAAACCTTTACTATACATATAACAGTGACAATACAATCACAAAGGCATAATGCATTACGCAATTTTATTCACTCTTATTACAGTATGAACAAAATAGTAGGACAATTTGATCTATTGTCGCATCTTAATCTAATATATGGCTGGAGTTAACAGTTAATAGTTAACATAGTTATTTGAGACATGGCTAAAGTTAACAGTTAACGTCTAACCCTTATAACAGCTTTAGCATCTGTACACTTGAAGATAGCTCTGAAGAAAACTTGAAATTTATAAACAAACTATAAAGCTTCATTTTCTCATGACAATTAATGTTATGTTGCACACTTCACAGATACAAAATAACAAAAATATTATATATTAGATTTTACAAATGCGATTTGTATGTCTATATTAATAAATCTGACTTTGTCATTGTGTGTGTCTGTATGTTAGTCTGCATAAACACTATTAGTGGGTCTGTTAGTATACATGTTGTTATACTGTATCACAGTATATTATGCTGTATTAAATTATATTTTATTATGCTGTAATATATTACGTTTTAATGTACTATCTTACATTTAATCATATTATACTCTAGTTTATTATATTATCATAAAACCTCTATCTGAATGCCACCTTTATTTGACCACCACTACAGAAGTGTTGAAAAATATAGCGCCACCCTTTAATTGAATGCTACCTCCATTTGGCGGCTACTGTAACATTTTTGATCTTTACGAACCCATAATAGCAAATGATCAGTAAAAAAGTGTCCACAAAATGGTACTGATCATGACTTGGGAACATCATTTACAATTAATTCTTTTGTTCTTGCTGTTCAAACCGAAGTCCATTCGCTGTTTGAATCGAAGTCCATTTTCTAATTCCAAAGCTTTACATTTTTTTACTTCAAACTTTGAAAGCAACTCCATCGAAATAAATGACTGTTTTGGGCTAATTGTAGTTCTTTTTTTAATGTGGCTTGATACTTCTACGCATATAAAAAACGGTTGAGCAACTATTATGGAATCCGTTACTGCTATTTTGAGACTAAAACTTGTGGTTAGCCCGCTTAGCATACGAGCTGTGTCACTTGGCTAAAAGTTTCTTATTTGAGCAAACAGTATTCTCTATGGCAAAATGTGAAAGTTTTGCTCTGCTAAAAAGTGGTTTAGATGCTAATATCATAAACATATTAACTATACTAGACTGGGCAATTTAACGCATCACAGCTCAGCATTGTGTCCCACATAAATAGTCACATTCTTCGCAACGCAAGGTCATTGCTTTGTTCACTTTGCCAGTCCTGGCCATAATTTTAAGTAGGAAGCCATGGAGAGTGGAGCAAATACCAGCACTGGAAGGATTCAAAGGTGGATTTTGCTCTAATTGTTTTCAAATGTGGTTTGAGAGGTATCTGGATATATAGAGCAAGGAATCTTGTGAAATTTCTCGAGATATGCATACAAATAATGGTTTTTCCAAAATGTTTTTCTTCAAAGTTCATTGCCGGCTCTACAATTTGAAAAGCTGTTTCTCACAAAGAGGTGCCAAGTGTGTAGTTGACAAAGTGTTGCCCATTTCATGAAGTGTTTCATCTCCATGGCAGGTGGACATGGCTAGTAAATGAGTATGGTGATGGCTGCGCTTTATTTAAGAGTGTAGCTAAACCCAACCAGAAAGATTTTTACTTCATGATGGTCTAATAAGAATGCAATCATATACTGATTATTTTGCAAGGCAAGAGAAATAGAGATTTTTGCTGTGCATTTGAGTGTTTTAATACTCCAGCAAAATACAGTAAACTCAGTACCCACACCTTTCCATTGGAAGAAAAACACTTAGACAGACGTAACAAGTGGATATACGCTGTGAAACGTAAAGACTGGATGCCTTCCAAATACTCTGTGCTCTGCAGTGATCATTTCACAATATACTCCTATTGCAGATATCCTGGTATAAAGATGGCTACCATACTAAAGCTTACTACTGTACCAAGTATATTTGATTCTCTGCCAAAATACTTACAACCGACACAACCAAAGCATAGACGATTGCTATGCCGATCAACACCATCTACATCATCTACAACAGACCGAGATGAGGAACCTTCACTTTGCTCTGAAGAGCCAACAGCCGCCAAGCAACCTCAAGAGGTCATTCTCGACCCTCTCCATACCCTAGGTCACTTATGTATTCGCCTCATCTAACTTTCGCGTTTTCGCGGCGTCATCCTCTCGCGAAAATTTCATGTGCGAAACTAAACTATCACAACGTACGAGCGAAAACGCGAAATTAAAAAGCTTTGTTCATTGATAGTCTAAGAAACAAATGGCAGCAAGCGATCAAATTGCATTATCGATCTCGCCCACACCATTCTACCTGCGGTTCACAATTACAAACTAGTCCCAAATTGAAATTTGTTTCTTATCGCTGAACCAGGCCTGTATTCCCTGGGGCAGCTGGCCAGCTGAGCCGTCCCAACTTTTAGGAACTTTCCGTGGCTAAGTACAGTCAAACTCGGATAACTCACCCTCGAATAAAATGTAACATTTCATCTCAAACACAAGGTTAACTCGAACGGATTTGTTTGGTCCGTTCTCACGCAATGATAAATTGCTTCAGATAACTCGACCTCAACATCATTTATTCAAAAAGTTATTTGCCCAACGGCTATGGAGACGGTTTTTATCGCTGTAGAATATCACTTTATTCAGAGCCATAGAGACAAACATCAACTTTTAGTAGTTCTTAGGCGTCATTATTATCATCATCAGTGGCAAAATATTCTTGTTAACGACCTTTATAAAGGTTTGCAAAATATCAAGTTTTACCAAACATCTGCTTGGCCATGTCCCATCGAAAGCGTGGAAGCTTCCGTATGAACTTAAAATAAAATCGGCAAAATTGTTCTTTGTTAAAACGCTCAAAAGAAAAAGATGTCTTTTTTCTGAGCGTTTTAACTGCGGTCAAGTTTTGCTTATTTTAATTTAAAAACGTCTCGTCAGTCACATCACCTAAAACAAAACAAATATCAAAAAATAGAAAAATTTTGATACTTTCCGATAAAAAATTTTAAAACTTCACATGAGCGGCCCGGCTGAGGCCCTACATGAGAGAAACCTGTTGTGGGCTTACACCGCCCCCTCCACACCCCTAGGTATTCATAACTAGTCGCCTAACATTAGCCGCCCCAACTTGCAACCAGTGAATACAGGCCTGTGGTGAACTGAACCTGAGGAATCTAATTATGTTTGTTCTACTGCCTTTATTTTCACATCACTATATTTTCACACTCATCAGAGCTGCGAAATTAAGTTGCAGTGAGATTTTACTCTGTATGCTACTCACGAAACTAAATACTAGCGAAATATAAGTGTCCTAGGGTAAGCGGGCATGAGGTAGACCAAAGATCAAACCAGAGATACGTATGTTGAATCTTTTAAAGAAAGTCAACAAGTCAACCACAAGCTTCAAAGGCTTCAACACATCACAGTATTCAGAAGAACTTGCTTGCATTACTGCAAAAAAATCTAAAACGCTAAGCTTGACTCAATAGATGGTTGTCTGCAAGAGCTAGTAGAAAATGAAGCCAAAAACCAAAATATAAAAACAAAAATGGTCTACAGACCAAAAATCAAAGAACTTGCTATCGCCATGTACTGCTATTCTCCAAAAGCATATGTCTATCTCAGAACGTTGTTCAAACTTGCTATTGCACAAACTCTTAGACGCTGGCTCGAGTCTGTAGAATGTGATCCTTAAAACTTAAAACTCAACTGCAATGACTGAACCAGCTTTATAGCCTCCTGTCCAGATTTACGCAACAGGGATTGAAAATATTTACCCAAAATGTATAATCACACCTTTTAAGAAAACAAATATGTTTACCCATTAGATTACAAAATAACCAAACTAAAAGAATTATCACAGCCATAAAAGTGATATCACCAACCACCAGGATGACAGCATTTGTTTTTTACCAAATGTATGCTTATTTTTAACAACTATGAATCATTTACTGCCTTTTATAAAAGAAGTCAGCACAGATACTGTGAACTGGTCAGCATTTTTATTCTAAGGAGCAACAACCATTAATATGCTTGCTCGTGACTTTATGCCTTTATTGTCACAGTTAGCTTGAGATTTTAACTACATTTATACTATATTATTTTTCTGGACAAGAACACTTTACTATATACTACAACCATTCTACTATATGACCAGGAAAAGGAGCCAACAAGGTACATAAATATATTATTATGTTTTACTTCAATGTATGTTTTTACTGTGATTCTTTATCAACCTATTATGTTTGAGAGCATACTACAAGCTTTTGACATTACATGACATTACACAGCTTCATGATACCACTGAATAGCTTTGCCATACTATTGCTTGCTTTGGATCTATTATAATCAACGCACATTATTTTATTGTACATTATATCATTATATTTTATATCATTTCATATTTTAGTTTTCACGGTGTAATTCTGTGTGAATTCAACAAGAATAAAGCATCAGTTGTAACTCAAACTCAAAAAACCTGATCATACGGTACAGTGAAAACTTGTGGAGAAAGGCTACTCAACAATTGAAGGAAGACAACTCAACGCAAAGGCAGCCCAGCGAAGACACCGGCACAGAAACTGTAAGTTACACACAGCACATACACACACACACACACGCCATTGTCTACTGGGACGTTTGCAAAGGCAAACTTGTCATTTTGGTTGGATATTGGATCTGACAATAGACAAGAGTAGTTTTTTATTCCATTTTTTCAAGTTTGTTTATAATCTAAAAGAATTTTTAAGTTTTCTTTGAGAAATTGGTGATATCACACCCTTGGCTGACTGTTAAAGCAATTAACAAGCTCACATAAAACACCCCACATAATAGGATACAAATTAAACAACCCTTTTACACTGGTTGAAGCTGTGATTATTACGCAATAACAACTGTTTTATTGGCGTTGACCTTGTCACCTCTTTACTACCAAACAAACCATGAGTGAAAAATCTGTTGATGTGACCTCACAGCATGAGGAGCAGTCTACCCCAGCTACTGCTAATGTACCTGAAATGCAAAACAATGAAGCTAGCGCAAGCACTGAGCATGAAGCACAGCGTCATTCAAAAAGGATTGCTAATCAAAAAGCAAAGCAAAATCTACTTGACTCCATAAACCTTCAATGTGACGTTAACACCCTACTGCTTGTTGAAATTAAAAACCAAAACCCTGACTTGAAAAGATTACAGACCATAAAAACGGACCTAGAAACCAGCAGTAAAAACATTCATGCTCTTTATAACCAGTTCAGAAAACCCTTGATGAACCAGATAAGGTTATTAACCAAGCTATAGACAAGCTCACACATGATATACAACTGCTAATGGAGATGGTAATCCAAAAGATGGATAGTATGACAACCAAACAAAAGAAGGCAAAAAGCGTGCTATCAGACAAAACTAAAGTATCGTCAGTTGCTACCAGTGTACGCAGCTCCACTAGTTCTAAATTAAGATATATGCAAACACAAGCTGCTGCCGCAGCCGCTGAGATTGAAGCCAAATTAAAGGCTAGTAAAGTACAAGAGGAAATTGAAGCTCAGCTGGCTAAGCTAAACAGCGCCAAAAAAAGTGCAGAGTTGCAAGGTCAGTTAGATGCAGAAACTCGTAAAGCTGCTGTTTATGCGCAGGCGATTGCAGAAGAAGAGCAAAACAATTCAGGTCTTTTGATGTCATCCGGCTTAAATGACAACGCCAAAGCTTTTCCAAAAACTCAAAATTCAAACTCACTCAATTCACCGCCAAAAGATCAAACCAAATGTACCACAACAACTCAAGATCAAAGTAATACCCAGCCTACATCAAACATTAACAATCAAAATAGCACCCAACCCAAACCTGACATGCAAAATCCTAACAACCTGCCTGACGAAGACTATCAATCCAATGCTGACTCTGATGAGGAACTTGACCTTCCTATCCCTAGTGACATAATGATCAGAAAGCTATCTAAACCTTTATCATACCAAGAACCTAACACTTTCACCCCACCTCAGGATGTAACCCATATAAGTCATGTAACAAACGGGCTGGCTGAAGCAATAACATCAGCATTCAATATGAACAGACAGCCACCTCCAGAACCAGTAATCTTTGATGGCAACCCCATAACCTATCCCGACTGGATATTTGCATTTGACAACCTTGTAGGCAACAAACAATGCACCATGATTGAAAAACTGCATTATCTCAAGAGATATGTAAAAGACAAAGCTCTAGAGGCTGTTGAGGGTTACTTCCTTCTCCCAGGTCAGGATGCTTATACACAAGCAAGGGCTGCCTTGGAGAGAAGATTCAGCAATCCCTTCACAGTCGCTGAAGCTTTCAGGACTAAGATGGAAACCTGGCCATGCATAAGGCCCAAAGACACTGATGCATTAAGAAAGTTTTCAGATTTCTTGAACCAATGCCAAACAGCTCAGACATCTTTTCCCCAGTTGCAAATACTTGATGACAGCAGAGATAACAAAAAGATAATATCAAGGCTCCCTGACTATATCGCACGCAAATGGGTTAGATATGCCACAAACTATCACAATCGCCATAATGCCTTCCCCAAGTTTGCTATATTCACTCAGTTCCTGACAAGGGAAACAGACGTTGCTTGTAACCCAATATTCATGGAATCTATTAAACCAGAAACAAGACCAAGTAGAAATGAAAGGCAAACTTATGCCACCCAGCAAAGTAGGCAAGAACAATCACAACCAATCACAAGAGCAACTAACACAAGTAGCACCACTGAGTGCCTGTATTGTAACATGTCAAACCATACAACTTCCGAATGTGGTGTGATTAATAGATTACCGATCAATGAACAGCATGAATTCCTACGCAAAATGCACCTCTGCTTTACTTGTTTAGATGAATCACATGGCTACAGGCAATGCACCAAGCCTGCCAAGTGCAAACAATGTAATGGAAATCACCCATCTGCACTTCATAACATGAGGGCCAACTCTGCACCTGCTAGCACACCACAATCGCAAAATAGTCAATATCAAAGATGGCCAGTTCAATCCAGCAACAATCAAAACACTACATTGAGAGTTCAAGGTCAACAAACACAACCAAAACCAACGCAACCACAATCAAACCAAGCACAAACTAAACCAGCACAACATAAGTCTCCTGCTCAGCAAACACAAGAACCTGCAAAACCTCAAGCTCCAGAGAAACCAGAGTTCCAATGACTAGATCAAAGTATAGCTAAACAAGTGATCACATATAATACAAGCTTCCACTACTCCAATAGCTCATTATCATGGGTATTACCAGTTTGGGTTTCATCCAATAAAAACCCCGCTAAAGAAACTCTAGTCTATGCATTGATCGACTCCATGTCAGATACTACATACATAACACAAGCAGCAATGAACAAAATTGAACCAGAATGTATACCCACTAGAATTGACATGTCCACCATGACATCAGAACGCAAACCAATAGATTCACACATTGTACTTGGCCTTACAGTTAGGGCTTACAATGACAACCAGCGATATGACTTACCACCAAGCTATTCACACTTGAAACTTCCTATCAATTCGAACCAAATACCCACGAAGCACAAACTAAGGCAATGGCCTCACCTTGTAGAGATTGCTAATAACCTACCAGCTCACAATCACATACCTGTTGGTCTGCTAATAGGTAACAACTTCATGCATGCTTATCGTCCCCAGCAAATTATTGATTCCAACTCAGATGACGAACCATTTGCTATCAAAACGGCAATAGGATGGAAGATAATGGGTCATGCTAAAAAGACAACCCTAGCCACATTAGTAGATCAACCCACAGCAAGACAATTTGTAAATTTTAATTGTTCACCACAACCTAATAAAGAATTGAGCAAACTCATAGACGTATTTAACACTGACTTCCATGATGCTCATGACAAAAGCCCAGGATTATCTATTGAGGATGTCCAATTCCTTGATATAATGAAACAGCAAACCACCATATCCAACAAAAGAGTAACAATGCCACTTCCGTTGAAATCTAAACCTCACCCGATCAACACTAAACATGCAGCCTTACACAGGTTCAAACTACTTGAAAAAAGATTTGCCAAAGATAAAACATTCAAAGAACAGTACCACACATTCATGAATGACATCATCTCTAAAGGTGAAGCAGTGCATGTCCAAACAGAAAGCGATACTTCTTGGTACATACCACATTTTGGTGTACTTCACCCCAAAAAGCCTGATAAAATTAGGGTTGTATTCGATTGTGCTGCCAAGGTGGGAGGGGTTAGCTTAAATGATTTTCTGTTACAAGGCCCTGACCACATGAATGACTTGCAAGGCATTTTACTTAGATTCCGCATTCACCCAATAGCCATAATGGGAGACATCGAGAGGATGTTCCACCAGTTCAAAGTCAGTACCCACCATCAAGACTACCTTCGTTTCATTTGGTATGACTCGGAAGGTTTACCCACCACATATAAAATGACAGTTCATTTATTTGGAGCAAGATCATCTCCAGCATGTGCAACCTATGGTCTACGCTATCTTGCAGACCAGTACAAACTCCACTCACCAGATCATTTTCTACCACATAATTTCATTCACCATGACTTCTATGTTGATGATGGTCTCGCAAGTGTTTCCAGTGAAACAGAGGCCATAAACCTAGTCAAGCAAACACAATCTTTGTGTGCCACAGGACAGCTGAGGTTACACAAAATCATCTCAAACAGTCGTGCAGTCATGGCTGCTTTACCCAGGAGTGAGTGTGCCAGTGCTCTGGCCGACCTAGATCTCATGTCCGAACCACTACCTCCAGAGAGGTCATTAGGTGTTTTATGGGACACAAACACCGATCATTTCACTTTCAAACATGAAGTTTCATCTAAACCTGACACTCGTAGGGGTGTTCTATCATCAGTCGCATCAGTCTTTGATCCATTAGGTCTCATATCCCCGTTCACACTTAAAGGTAGAATGATTCTGCAGGACACATGCAAAAGCAACTCTGAATGGGATGCTCCTCTTGATCCAACCCTTCTCAAGCGATGGTCAGACTGGAAGTCAGATCTGACCAATGTAAACCACATCCGAGTACCAAGATGCCTCACACCTAGTACATTTGACAAGCTTAAATCAGCGCAGATACACACCTTTGCTGATGCAAGCACCACTGGCCATGGCCATTGCTCATACCTACGCCTAGTTGATACCAACAACCGAGTTCATGTAGCCTTGCTAGCTAGTAAAGCTAAAGTTGCACCAATCAAACAAGTCACAATCCCTAGACTGGAATTGCAGGCAGCCTGTAGCGCTGCACGTGCCACAAAGAAGTACACTGAAGAACTGGTCATTCCAAATCTCACCAACCACTTCTACTCAGATTCTACTGTAGTGTTGGGATACCTCCACAACACCACAGAGCGATACCATACTTATGTCGCTAACAGAATAGCAACCATTAGATCACTGACTGACCTTAATTGCTGGTCACATGTTCCCACAGACTTAAACCCTGCTGACTTAGCGTCCAGAGGCGCAGCCATCTCAACTCTTATCAACTCATGCTGGTTCTCAGGTCCAAAGTTCTTATGGAACGAGCCTTTAGTCTTACCTACACAACCTCAGCTTACCATTAACCCTGAAGACTCTAAGGTCAAACAACCACTCACCACACTCAAAACCACTCTCAGCAATCATACAATAACATTTGATCAGCGCCTGAGCCAATTTTCCACCTGGAACAAAACTGTATCATGCATTGCAGCCCTACAACGTCTCATAAAAAAACCCGTACACAAAGATACTGACAAGGCGCAACAATCAATTTTAAAACTAGTCCAACACGAGCATTTCTCAGCAGAAATAGATCGTCTTGAATCCAACCAGGAAATCAACAAATTAAGTAGTCTAATAAAACTCAGTCCCTTCTTGGATGATAAAGGCATCCTTAGGATAGGTGGTAGGTTACATGAAAGCACTGTACTTAGTTTTGAAGAAAAGCATCCTATCATCATACCCAAATCTAGTCACCTTGCTACACTAATAATTGATCATTGCCATAAACTAGCTGCGCACCAAGGTAGAGAACACACTTTAGCACAAATCAGATCTAAAGGCTTTTGGATTGTTAATGCCAGAGCACATGTACTAAAATACTTGAACAAATGTGTCACATGCAAAGGAAACCATGGCAGACCACACGCACCCCAGATGGCAACTCTTCCAGCTGAAAGACTTGCAGAGGTACCACCCTTCACACATTGTGGTCTAGATTGTTTTGGCCCTTTTATCACAAAAGATGGTAGAAAAGAAAGGAAATGCCATGGTCTCATTATCATTTGCATGTCCTCTAGAGCAGTTCACCTTGAGCTGCTAGAAGACATGACCTCAGACTGCTTCATTAATGCCTTACGCAACTTCATATCAATCCATGGGGCTGTCTCTTCCATACGGTGCGACCAAGGTACCAACTTTGTAGGTGCATTCAATGACCTGGCTAAGAATATGGAAGGTCCGCTAAACCACAAGCTTCATATCAAATTCACCTTCAATCCTCCACACTCAAGTAACATGGGCGGGGTCTGGGAAAAACTCATCAGGTCAGCTAGGAGCATTTTGAAGGGGATGGGAGAAAAGTATGCTGGGAGGTTGAGTACATCTAACTTGAGAACTCTATTCTATGAGGTCATGGCTGTCATGAACAGCAGACCATTAGGCGCAGTCACTCATGATCATATTCCTCTCACACCAAACATGCTGCTCACTATGAAATCTAAAATCACTCTACCACTACCAGGCCATTTTGAAAATGCAGACATCTATTCTCGCAAGTGTTGGCGCACAATACAGCAGCTTGCAAATGAATTCTGGCGCAGATGGCGTAGCGAATACATTCAAACACTACAAGCAAGGCAAAAGTGGACAGCGCAGCGCGAGCCACTAGCGATTGGTGACATTGTTCATGTATTAAAGGAAGAAAGTTTGCGAAATGATTGGTCTCTAGCACGTGTAGTTGGTGTAGACCAGTCTCATGATGGAGAGGTCAGGTCAGTAAAATTGTTAATCGGATCAAAAGATTATCCAAGTGACAAGCCACGATGCCTTGTAAGACCAGTCAATAAAGTTGTAGTTTTAGTCAAAGCTTCTACTCGTTAAAATTTACTAAAATTTTAGGTGGGAGTGTAAGACTGAAAATATATACCCAAAATGTATAATCACACCTTTTAAGAAAACAAATATGTTTACCCATTAGATTACAAAATAACCAAACTAAAAGAATCATCACAGCCATAAAAGTGATATCACCAACCACCAGGATGCTGCCTCTATGACAGCATTTGTTTTTTACCAAATGTATGCTTATTTTTAACAACTATGAATCATTTACTGCCTTTTATAAAAGAAGTCAGCACAAATACTGTGAACTAGTCAGCATTTTTATTCTAAGGAGCAACAACCATTAATATGCTTGCTCGTGGCTTTATGCCTTTATTGTCACAGTTAGCTTGAGATTTTAACTACATTTATACTATATTATTTTTCTGGACAAGAACACTTTACTATATACTACAACCATTCTACTGTATGACCAGGAAAAGGAGCCAACAAGGTACATAAATATATTATTATGTTTTACTTCAATGTATGTTTTTACTGTGATTCTTTATCAAACTATTATGTTTGAGAGCATACTACAAGCTTTTGACATTACATGACATTACACAGCTTCATGATACCACTGAATAGCTTTGCCATACTATTGCTTGCTTTGGATCTATTATAATCAACGCACATTATTTTATTGTACATTATATCATTATATTTTATATCATTTCATATTTTAGTTTTCACGGTGTAATTCTGTGTGAATTCAACAAGAATAAAGCATCACTTGTAACTCAAACTCAGAAAACCTGATCATACGGTACAGGGATGATGAGACACTAATCAGTGTAAAAGATAGAGGTGGTCTGTTTACACCTCATCCTGTCATCACAAAGATATGTCTAGGCTCAGAACAGATCATGCGACAGTGTGTCGACTTACAAGGAATCCCTGCAGACATACACAAGCTGGTGGTCACTACGACTATTTCATTGGTTTTACAAAGCAATTTGCATCAGGACTTTTCATGCTCAGTCCACAGTACAGCTTTAGTTAAAACTATCACCTCCAGATATGATAGGAATTGTTAGTATTCACCAGGAGGCTACAATGGTAGCAGTTAACAAGAATAATCTCAAATCAAGGCTCAGCCGACTTTTGTCTTTAGTGATGTCTAGCCCATCACAAAACATATAGAAAAGTGTACCATATGTCGCTTGTTTTCTACGATTTTTTTTTCATTTGTGCTGTTTGCTTAACACCCAATACCTAACATTTAAATTCATGGCAGACTACGATCAGTGTACCATTTACCAGTTTGTATGCATTTGAAATCAGTTGGTACACCTAGCTACCTAACATGTTAACCTATAGCATTGGGCAACATTGAGAGTTTTGCAATATTTTTGGAATAGATCAATATACATTTTTACTTGCACTTTATATATGAAGTATTCAACTTTATGTTTACAAATTTGCAGAGTAAAGAATGCATAGTGTATAAGCTTTGTATCCAAAATATGAAACAAATATTTTGGGTACTTTAGTAGTTATGTCAAATTACATGTAGCAACAAAAATTTCTCTTCATTCTTTCAATGTAAACATGAAGAGTCAATTACCTGACCAGCTGGAAGTGAATAAAGCAATGATGTTGCGTCACAAAGAATGTGGCAATTTATGTAGGACACCATGGCTTTGCATTGCCCAGTCTAGATTAATAGGTCTATGGCTAATATCAACTAGTTCGGCAGTGCACAAGATTTGTGGTCAGAAGACACTGTGAATGGTATTGAACAGCCAGAAGAAGATGCAATGCATCCAAATGAAAGCAACAATCAGCACCCAACTGGCCGAGCAAACGATGCAAATATTTTTGTTTCAAAAATGCTGTTTTTGCATGTATTATTAATATGGTTTGTTTTTGTCACTCGTTCTTGAATATATATATATTTGTAGCGTTTGGTAGATTATTATTACATAACTTATAAATTTGCAGATTTATAGCATATTATTTGATAGCACCATAGGTCTATAAAAATGTTTGATAACAAGTTAATCATCATAAAATGTTACATGAGCCGATGCCCTGAAAACTACAACAAATGTGTTGCAGAGTGAGAACAAACACTCTATCGGCAATTTTCAAGAAGACTGAGCGTGTCCTTGACAGGACTCTTTATCGATATTATTACAGTTTACGACATTATTGTTGCTGATAACATATGAATGATAACTCTCAGTGGTAATATTGCTCAATTAAAAATCATTAAGTCCATAAATCTAAAATTAGCAAAAATTCAGAGCTGTAATGCATCTTGCACAACTGGTAATTGCTAACAACAAATGGCAATAAAAAATAAAAGTTCTTGCGAAACTACACTAAGGATGGTTCGTTAAGATATATTTTATTGGCTCAACACATGCAGATAACTGCTTTCTTTTGTGTAAGTACAGATACAATGAATAATTTATTAACTACTCATTAATCAGAAACAATTTGTACGAAGCATGCTAAAGCCGCATCATGAGACTCTTGATCATATGGAAACGCTTTGCCGAACCATACTATGACTATACTATGAGCCATACTATGTGTTTGTAAAGCTAGGAACTGATACGCGAAGCTGTAAGGTGACTGAGTGACATTGTGGTAGCGTTATTGTCTATGACTGATGCCCCGAATTCAATTTTCACGCGATTGAATATTTTCCCTAACGCTGTTAGATTTGTGTTGGACAGACGGGTGGACACTTACCATTTTAAATTTCAAACTTCATATTATGAGAAACGTGGTTATGTGCAGTTCAAATGAATTAAAAGAAAAAAGGAAACAACTATAAAGGTTTTCAAACTTTTTCAAACAACTGTAACTTTTAAATTTCATATCATGAAATAATTGTTTTGTTGAAATAAATTAGAAGGAAAAATAAAACTGTAAAGGTGTTTAAATGTAAATGTGAAACCATTAGCAAGCAATGGCGAAATATAGTCTGGTTTGCTACGATTACAATGAAAAATTATTTGGTATACAATTGCAATGTATATGATTTTAGTTCGTTTCAGTGTTGGCATCATAAGGCAATAATATCGTATAGATGTTTAGAGTGGTATAGAAACCCATAGTAATTATCTAATGCAATCACCTCTTGGTGAAAATCATCAAAATCAACAGTATTAAAAGTAGTAACAAAACAATATTTTAGCCCTAGTAACTATAGTTACCTACAATAACTTTAGTGCATTTCGTGATTACGATCTGTAAGATTATATAACATTACAATGTACTACGCGCAGAGTTTTTACCTTTGAGACAGTCGTGTAACATAAACGCTGAATCTAACTTAAATGAGTTTAGCTTACTAAGCCCATACTGAAGAAAGTTTTAGTGTGTATTTTGGTAAACTTGAAACGAAAATTTATTTGTTTGTGAATCAGTTTTTATCATAACGAATACCGCTGAAGTGACAAAGCGGCAAAATAGCATATCAACATTTTTGTTATTTCGTCGTAATCAGTACACCTATACCCAAATTTTAATTTTGAGAGAAATTATTTTCGATATCGCATGGCGTAAAACAAGTTTTTTCTAGAATGGTGAAGACGAGAAAGCATCGTGTTTTATAGCGTTGAGCGAAAAATATTTTATGACAGGGATATCATAGGTGCGATGAGCCATTGGCAAAATGTATCAATTAATACATCATTTAATTTAGCGTGTGCAATTGAGAAAAGGGTATACAGTGCATGATAAGATTCAAGAAATACAACGCCACCCTCTATTTGAATGTCACCTCTAATAAAATGCCACTATAGAGGAAGGGTTGAAAAATCGAGCACCATAGCACTCAAATAGAATTGTTTTACGGTATATCAAAATATATTACAATCTAGTGTATTATACTATATTATATTGTGATTTACAGTAATATATTGCGATAGAATATACTATGTTATGTTGTATTTTATAATGCTTTATTTTGCTTCATTATATTAATTACATTAAATGATATTTTACTCCAGTTCATTATATTATCTCAAATTATATTATACTCTAGTTTTTTATATTATATTTTACTAAAATATATTATCATATTTTAGTTCACTATAGTATATTTTATTAAATTAAACTATACTCTAGTCTATTATAGTATATTATATTGTCAAACATCATAGTTTAATACTATATTTATATTTAATTATATTGTATAATCTTATGCTGTGTTATGTTAGGCTATGGTGTATTATGAGTTCTATTAAATTATATAATATTTTATCATGCTATGCTGAAGTATATTGGTTTATGATATTTTATATTATATTCTATTGCGTTATATTGTATTACAATATGCATTACATAACAATATTAATGTCTCATCATATTCCCTCCAAATCTTGGTCATAGCTGTTTAAACTGATATCGCAATACATATTACTTCTTACATGTAACCATATTTAAATGCTAGACTTCATACATCAATATGTTGGTGTTTAACAGTATCAAGATTATAAGCTTTAAGTGTATAAGTATATAAGGAAAGAATAGAATGTTCTTTATCAAGGAAACAGTGTAGCCATTATTACTGACTAGATAAGTAAACAGCGGATAAAAGATACCATCACATTATGTAGATTTATCTAAAGATTAGAGTGAATCATCGGCAGCAAGCTGGTTCGAACTGGCAGCCATCAGTTGTTTGTATATCTGTAAATCTAAAGAACCAACTACTAAGTAAAGTAGTCAGTATTTTGTAGACTTAAAATAATATTTAGTTTTTATCTAGTTATCAACATTTACTTATTCAGTGAAATATTTATTGTTTTACTATTATTATTAATATGCAAATGTTTGAGTTTTTTCTGGTTTCTTGCAATGGAAAACTAAAAAACAGCTAAATATTATGCTGAATGTTTGGATTCTCTGTCTCACTCTAAACGTGATGAATATAAATTGAGGAGATGAAAAGCTGTCCTCCGCTGTATCTGTTTATCCAAGTACCTCCTCCCATGACTAAAAGAGCATTTTACACTAGGTTAAGCAGTCAGTAAACTTACCTGCAATATTATCTTTGTTTCTGGGGTAGTTTTATTATAACTGAAAAAACATGTTTTATAGAAAATAAAAATTTTAATATGATGATTTTAATTATCTAAATATTTAGGTATGGATAAACTCACAATTGAGTTTGATAGTCAAACTCGAATTTAGGACCACCTTATCATACAAACATTTCAGTATATTTGACTCAACATTTGTAATAATCACTAATATATATCATGCAAGGCTTCACCGAACAATGCAGCTTTTGAAATCATTGAGTGCCCTTAAACTCTACGTAGAAACCATATTCTTCAAAATATTTTTGTTCCATTCCAAAAAGTATTTTAAGCAATAAGCACAAAGTATTTTTGTAAATGTTGTTTGAGTATAAATAGGATAGGTGTGATTCATTTCCAGCGCCTGAGGATGTGCACTTGTGGCTGATTGGCTGTTTAGACTTCATCATCGTATTTATTAATAAATAAGAAAAGTTAGCTCTATTCGGTAGAGACACCCGCTGTGAAAGGAATACTTGATTGTGACTGTATCATTTTAAATAGTAAATCTTTCAATGAGGATTTACATGCATCAGCAATATAATTCAGGTAATTTCTTTCTTTGTAAAAATCAAGTGGTTCTGCTGATAAATAGTTAACGTATATAAAAAAACTTTCAGTAATACTTTGTCCAAATGTCTTTTTATGATGAATTTTAGCTATTTAGTTGAATTAAGTTTCAAGTTATTAAACAACTCCTAACATATCAGTTAATTTAGAATGGCATTTTCGTGAGTCGTCTTAATTATAAAACTGACTGCAGTCAAATTTTATGTAAATTAGTGATGCTCTCAGAACTTGTCTATTCTCAATAACAGTACTATATGGCATCTTACGCAGGTATTAGTATTCCTCTGTTTCTAGCACTTTTTCACTAATTACTACCGCTACTTTACTGATACTTTTAATATTACTACTACTACTGCTACCCATACTACTACTGATACTGTTAGTACTACTATCATGATCTCCACTAGTACTACTCTGACTCCTACCACCGCAGACTGATGCTACATTTACGAATACTGCTACTAATAGTTTAACTATCAATACTACTACAAATGCACAATATTTAAACATCACTTATTATTACCCCTACTGCTATTTTACCATTACCTCTTAGTTCTGATGCCTTAAAAAAATTTCACCGATCGTATGCTTTTGTAGAAGCTATTACTGAAACCAGAGCTAGAACCTAGATTCTCTACAGACAAACTGTATTCTCGTGGAAACAACCAAAGAAATCATGGGTGTCAGTGAGTGAAAAATTTTATTACAATTAACTGCTATTACACTATATGACTCAATTTGGTTATCAGGGTCGGTGGCCATTTTAAACTGCAACATTACCCTCTTTTAGGTTTATTGTGAACTTTAATTGCATTAGTTCAATATTAAGTGATAATCTTGTTGCTCATATGATGAAAGACTAGAAAAAAAACGTATCAGTGCAGTGATGATGTTGTAGCACAAAGTTGTTTTTACCGCAACATGCATTCTCATTTCAGAATGTTCTCTGAAAAACAAGATATCAAGAAAACATATTTCTTTTGACTACCAATTCTTTTTTATACTTGTAATGCTAATTATTGTTAAATCAAGTCATCATCAACATAAAAAAAATATCAAGTCACCATTTGTATAGTTTTAGACAGTAGAGGTAGAACGAGACACGAGAGGTCTCGAGTATCGACCTGTCTCGTCTCGTATCGGTCTCGTCTCGACTGAACTATTGCCAAACTCGAGACAGGAAATAGAACTAAAGCGCCTGCGCACGGTTGTTAAAACATGGCTTCTTGCGGTAGCAACAACTCCATATATTGTAATGGATTGCGGGCAACTGCCTTTAAAGTTATACCCGGTCTGTTACTACCTGTTGCTATTGATTATGTTGGCCACTGAGTCTAATCATGTAGTCCGGACAACGGCCCTGTTAATATATTTTAGTTCGGTTCTGTGTCCTTAAAACAGATACCGGGTCGTATCTAATTACTCTTCGGATAATCCAATTTAATAAATAAGACTTTTGCGGGTAAAATATCTGTATTTTATCGTATCGTGTCTAAACACCAACTGCCCTACATAAAATTCGGGCCTCTTTACGTATATACTACCAATCGCGCGTAAAACTTGCCCTGACACGGAGAAACAAACGAAAGGCCGTGTCGACCATAGTCCGTGTTCGGTTAACAATGACGTTTTGTTCGCTCAATATAAGAATATACATGTGCATGTATACAGTAATTAATATAATTTCATGAGTACAATTTAAATATAATTCACATACTACAGTTAATACACAAACAAAATTTAACATTAATGAAATGATAAGAATGAAAGTGTTATCAGGTGTTATTTTAGTTGCGGTATTTCTTTGTAGAGCGAAGGCTATCAGTTTCATTACACACATACCTGCCAACTCTCACGCATTGGGCGTGAGACTCACACAATCACCCCAAAGAAAAAATGAAAATGCGTGAGGTTTTTTGCCCCAATTTCCACAATTTTATACATACTATCATTGATACATCAATTGCCCCAAAACCAAATCTCACGCATTGCCCCACTCTTGGGTTGGCAGGTCTGATTACACATTACATTAAAAAGTAAGACCTATTCAATAGATGATAAAAATATACATTTACAAAGCAATATGTTTATAATAATTATGATCAATCAAGCTCAAAATTCTTAGAATATATAACTTCGGTATTTTAGAGCTGTTTGTGTCACTTTTGTTTACAAAAACTTTTAAATCGTTTACACCAGGTGAAAATTCAATCTAATAATAGTTTTATTAATTTTATATATACCAAGTAGCTAGTACTTGTGTAGTGAAATCATAACCAAATGCTCATTATTTTACTGTCTCGTGTCTTGAGTCTCGAATTTTTACAAGACAGTGTCTCGAGTCTCGTCTCGAACTTAAAAAACCTGTCTCGTTCCACCTCTATAATAGACAGGAATAATCATAGACAGGAATGTTTAATTCTAAAATAATTCTGCTCATTTTTAAACTACTTTGAAAATCATGTCTAAATTAATACAAATATTTTTAACAGGTTTTGCTTGTGGCTAAAAGGAAAACTTTAAACTTTTCATTTGAAAAGTTAGCAAAACCATCACTAGACAACATTTCCTTTATATTTAGAGAAGTAAAAACTTTAGAAAAAATTGTATATTTGTATTGTATGTATTTCAGCAATTCATGTTAATTGCTGAAATACAACCCGTGATTTTTTATCCTTCTTGACTAAAAATGTCACCATGTATACAGTATACTTATGTGTACTATATCTGTACAATACACTTTAGAAGTGTCATTTTCAAAACTGTGTCTGTATTATGATTTTATGAAGTGTTATTTGGTTGTGCTAATAAAAAGAAACTTATTTGAAAGAGCCGTTCTAAAGTATGTCTTAGATATCATCTAACTGTCTTTTTCGACCATTAGAGTTTTGTTTGAACAAACATGTGAATTGGTTTTTTAAAAAGTTAAAAAGTCAAAGTTTTGAACTAATCCTTGTACCAACAATCTTTCAAAGCTATCGATATTTTTAAGTTGAGGAAACAATACACCTCTGTACATGATTCACCCATCACTAAAACCCTAGAGACCTTATAAATTGCATGTAGATGAAGCTAAATTTGATAGACTGGAGTTGATGACTGGCAGCTGACCTTTGTTATCTAGGCATGTTTTAGAATTAGTTTTAATATACTTGAAAATATGGTTTTAATAAAAATGGTTCTAATACATTTGCCTTTTGTAATTGTAATCTTTGTGGTGACCAGCATTAATTCAACAAACAAAAATTAACGCTGACAGCAATAGGAGATAATACGTCACATCATTTCCACATCAGTTGAAAGATGTAAAATCTTTATTACTGATGAAATTGGTGAAATAGTTTCATTGTTTTTAGCTGCCAAAGGATATCGTCAGCTTGAATGGACACTTGCTAATGTTTCCTGTGATCCAAGACTGAGAAAGGAAATGTGCAATGGATTGCAACATATCTATGAAACTTCCAACAGGATCGAGAGAATCAACTTGCTTGATTTTAGTTCATCCGGATGGATATGGGCAGGGGCGCTCATCTATAGTCCCTTGTGCATCTTCGGTATCCTAGGCAACCTCCTAACAGTAATTCTTTTCTGCAAATATATGCAGAAAACAACTACATCAATTTTAATAATTGCCCTAGCAGTTGTCGACCTAGTTATATGCATGACAGCGATGCCAATAGCCATATACACGTTTGTTGGTGGAAATTCAGGCTCAAACCATCTTTGCAAACTCGAAAGATTTATGGTTTACTTTGCGATTCCTCTGTCATGTGGTATTTTGTTTTTAATAGCTTTGGACAGGTTTTTACTAATTATTTGCCTTAACAGGAAGCTAATAACTCCATTCAGAGCAAAGGCTTCCATCTTGTTTCTTCTTGTGCTATGTTTGGTAGCTGCCATTCCTCAAGCTCTTGGTTTTTCCACACGAACGGAAATGGATGTTCCACACTGTCATGAGTTTATCTGTGACTTTCACATCTGTCAACCAGATGATACTTATTTGTCGAACAACGTAGTGAAAAACTTACAAAAAAGTGTGATTTTGGCTTTTTTAATTATAGCATGCCTCATCACTATTTTTTACTCAATAATATTTACTAAAGTCTACAAAATGCACAAAAAAATGATAAATTATAAGCCATCGACAAAAAAATTAAAAGTGATAAACTCAACAGATACGACGAGCTCTAGTGACCTTGATCAAACTATAAGTAAAAGTGCAGCATCTTCAAAAAATAATAACTTTGATGAAATTTTAACTGAAGAGATTGCTTTGACAAATAGCGATGCTACGAGACCAACTTCACAGAGAATAAAAGAAAATAAAAAGAATCTCCCTCATTTAAAGACAGCAGTAACACTTTTTCTTGTGACTGCATCTTTCATCCTTGCTTATTCTCCAATGAGCATCATGATCGTATTCGATATTTGTGAAAAACGAAAAACCTACGATGGCTGCTTGAGAAATGAGTATCGGCAATTTTTATGGCAGTTTTATTACTTTAATCACGTAACAAATCCTATAATTTACTCATATTTAAACCCACAGTTCAAAAATGCTCTTCGAACATTTTATAAAAATTACTGCTGCATGAGTCGCCTGTTCTGTTGTCCAGAGAAATCGTCAAAAACAAGTGCAACAACTGCTATCACAACTCCGACAGTACTTTCTGCATAGACAAACAAATATGGTTCTGTTGGCATTCTAACTACTTGCTTGCAATAAGATCGTGTGATGTGATAGAACTATCACGTTATAATATGCTCATGAGGCCACGAAATCATATGAAGACATGCTCACTGTCATACTGCTGCTCTACTCATGTAGCCATGTGATCATAGGAAAGTGTTAAGTGACATGCAGTGATGTATTCATGAGACAATGTAATCGTGAACTCATGTGGTCACATAAAAATGTGGCTGCACGCCATAGCAATAGTAATATTATATACTAGTTTGCTGTTACATTAGTGCTTATGGTATAGGCTGGTTGCAGACTTAATTTCATGTGTTTATATTGTGATGGTTTGCTATACAGCTTTTATTTCTTATATCATAATTTATTTTTGCAATCAACTCTAATAAACACCAATTATTATATTTTTTTGTATTTCTCTTTTAAAAAGAAACATAAAAGTGTTAAGTTTTTGTCAAATGGGTAATTCTGTGTAAAGTATTGCTTGCATGCTTCATTGAGTACAATTCAATTCTTAGACAATTGCAATGGTTTTACTTAACTTACGGCTGCTACAAGCTACAGAACAAATTGCTTAAAAATGACATATTTTCCCTGCAGATGCTTGTCACTACTCAAACACTTGTCTTTGTAGAAAGGATACCTTTGTTCCAATAGCGAGTCATCTAATATTACGTAAACATAAATCAATTCAAATATAAAGGTGAAGAAGGTTTGAGCAGGTTCCTAATGATTTTTGATTTTTCACTCTCAAATACCTGCATGTAAAAGCAAATCACATTCGCACCACAACCAAACTAGGAGACCGAGGTTAATCTCCCCCTGTTGTATCATTACTGAAGGTGAATGCAAAAGATAGGCGTTCTATCAACTGCTCTGTAGCAGCAGTTTTCAAATCTGTATTGTACGTATAACAGTGATGATGCAATGACAGAGACATGTTGTATTACACAATTTTATTCACTCTTATTACAGTATGAACAAAATAGTAGGACCATTTGATCTATTGTCGGGTCTTCATTTAATATATGACTGGAGTTAGCACTTAATAGGTAACATCTATATTTGATACATGACTGGAGTTAACAGTTAACATCTAACTCTTATGACAGCTTTAGCACCTGTACACTTGAAGATAACACTGAAACAAACTATAAAGCTTCATTTTCTCATGAAAATTAATGTTATGTTGCACACTTCGCAGATACGAAATAACGAAAATATTATATATTAGATTAACTTTTACAAATTTGATTTGTATGACTATATTAATAAATCTGACTTTGTCATTGTGTGTGTCGGTCTGTTAGTCTGCACAAACACTATTAGTGGGTCTGTTAGTATACATGTTGTTATACTATATCACAGTATATTATGCTGTATTAAATTATAGTTTATTATGCTGTAATATCTTACATTTAATCACATTATACTCTAGTTTATGATTTTATCGTAAAACCTCTATTTGAACGCCACCTTTATTTGACCACCACTACAGAAGGGTTGAAAAATAGAGCGCCACCCTATAATTAAATGCTACCTCCATTTGGCGGCTACTGTAACATTCTTTGATCTTTATGAACCCATAATAGCAAGCAATCAGTAAAATATTATATCAACAATCAGCATCCAACTGGCCGAGCAAACGATGCAAATATTTTTGTTTCAAAAATGCTGTTTTTGTTTCCGCATGTATTATTAATATGGTTTGTTTTTGTCACTTGTTCTTGAATAAATATATTTGTAGCGTTTGGTAGATTATTATTACATAACTTATAAATTTTCAGATTTATAGCATATTGTTCGATGACATCATAGGTCTATAAAAATGTTTGATAACAAATAAATCATCATAAAATGTTACATGAGCCGAAGCCCTGAAAATTACAACAAATGCGTTACAGAATGAGAATGAACGCTCTTTCGGCAATTTTTGAGAAGACTGAGCATGTCCGAGTCGGACTCTTTATCAATATTATTACAGTTTACAGCATTATTATTACTGATAACATATCAATTATAACTCTCAGTAGTACTAATGCTCAATGAAAAATCATCTCAAGTCCATAGATCTAAAATTAGCAAAAATTCGGAGCTGCATTGCATTTTGCACGACTGGTCATTGCTAACAACAAATTGCAATACAAAATAAAAGTTTTTGCAAAGCAAAACTACGCTAAGAATGGGTCATTAAGATGGATTTTATTGGCTCAACACATGCAGATAATTGCTTTCTTTTGTGTAAGTACGGATACAATAAATAATTTGTTAACTACTCATTAATCAGAAACAATTTGTACGAAGCCTGCTAAAGCCGCATTATGAGACTCATGGTTATACGGAAAGGCTTTGCTGAGCCATACTATGACTATACTATGAGCCATACTATGCGTTTGTAAAGCTGAAGAACTGATACCTGAAACTGTAAGGCGACTGAGTGGCATTGTGGTCGACATGTATGTTATGATTATTTTATGTGGTCTATGACTGATGCCCCGGATTCGATTCTCGCCGGATGGAATATTTTTTCCTAACGCTGTTAGATTGGCTTCGGACAAACGGGTGAACATACTTTTTGATAGTATAGACTAGGAGAATGCCCAGCGTTGCCTAGGTAATAACAAAGTCTTTAGACAAAAAATTTATTTTTATTTAATATATATACAAAATTTACCATTCTAAGTTATAAACTTCATATTATGAGAAACGTGGTTTTGTGCTGTTCAAATGAATTAAGAGAAAAAATGAAACAACTATAAAAGTTTTCAAACTTTTTCAAACAACTGTAACTTTTAAATTTCATATCATGAAATAAGTGTTTTGTTGAAATAAATTAGGAAATATAAAACTGTAAAGGTGTTTAAATGTAAATGTGGAATCATTAGCAAGTAATAGCAAAATATACTCTGTTTTGCTACGATTACAATGAAAAATTATTTGGTATACAATTGCAATGTATTTGATTTTAGTTCGTTTCAGTGTTGGCATCATAAGGTGAAAATATCGTATAGACAAAATAGTGGTATAGAAACCTATAGTAATTATCTAATGCAACCACCTCTTGATGAAAATCATCAAAATCAACAGCATTAAAAGTAGTAACAAAACAATATGTTAACTTTAGTAACTATAATTACCTACAACATTGGTGCATTTCGTGATTACGATCTGTAAGATAATATAACATTATAATGTACTATGTGCAGAGTGCTTATCTTTAAGACAAATGTGTAACATAAACGCTGAATTTAACTTAAATGAGTTTAGTTTACTAAACACATACTGAAGAAAGTTTTAGTATGCATTTTAGTAAACTTGAAACTTTAAACAAAAATTTTATCACTTATCTGTTTGCGAATCAGTTTTTATCATAACAGATACCGCTGAAGTGACATAGCGGCAAAATAGCATATCGACATTTTTGTTGTTTCGTCGTAATCAGTACAACTATAACCAAATTTTAGTTTTGAGAAAAATCATTGTTGATATCTTATGTCGTAAACAAGTTCGCCCTAGAATGGTGAAGACGAGAAAGCATCGTGTTTTATAGAGTTGGGTGAAAAATATTTTATGACAGGGATATCATAGGTGCGATGAGCCATTGGCAAAATGTATCAATTAATACATCATTTAGCGTGTGCAATTGAGAAAAGGGTATACAGTATATGATAAAAGCAATAGAATTCTAAGGACTGTGTAGCTAAGTGGTCAAATATGTGGTTAGAAACTCACTGTTGCAATCTCTGTGAGTTCAAGTCCAGCACGAAGCGAGCTTTTCATTCTAAAATTTTAATAGTTATAACTTCACAGATATCTAGACAGACGATGACAAACATTCAGATATTTATATATAGATTGCTAAATGTAGTTATAAAAAAAACGCTTTACATCTAAAAGACGAAAATAAAAAATTGACACATTCAACAAATCACCATGCAGGCTAGAAGATCATTGTAGGTTAATCGCAAACTAAATTATAGCAGATTTTTCACATCTAGAAAGAGTAATGTTAAATTGCTCTGACCGGAGGAGAGTGCAAAACATAGGTGACATTATCTTCGCCAGTAAAAGGGTTAAATTTATCTTCCCAAATTTCCGGCGAACTATTCGAGAAATACAACGCCACCCTCTATTTGAATGTCACCTTTAATAAAATGCCACTATTGATGAAGGGTTGAAAAATCAAGCACCAGCTATTCGAGAATGAATAGCACTCAAATAGAGGTTTTACGGTATATCAAATTATATCATAATCTAGTGTATTATATTACAATGTATTATATTTTGATAGAATATACTAGGTTATGTTGTATTTTATTATGCTATATTTTACTTAATTATATTAACATCATTAAATTATATTATACCCTAGTTCACTATATTATCTCAAATTATATTATACTCTAGTTTTTAATATTATACTTTCTTAAAATATATTATTATATTTTAGTTTACTGTACAATATTTTATAAAATTAGACTATACTCTAGTTAATTATTGTATATTATATTGCCAAACATCATTATGTAATATTATATTTATATTTAATTATATTGTATAATATAATGCTTTCTTATGTTAGGCTATGGTGTATTATGAGTTCTATTAACTTATATAATATTTTATCATGCTATGTTGATGTATATTGGGTTATAATATCTTATATCATATTCTATTGTCTTATATTGTATTACAATTTGCATTACATAACAATATTAATGTCTCATGAAATACCCTTCAAATCTTGGTCATAGCTGTTTAAACTGATATTGCGATACATATTACTTCTTCCTACATGTAACCATATTTAAATGCTAGACTTCATGCATCAATATGTTGGTGTTTAACAGTATCAAGTTTATAAGCTTCAAGTGTATAAGTATGTAAGGAAATAATAGAATGTTCTTTATCAAGGAAACAGTGTAGCCATTATTACTGACTAGAGAAGTGAACAGCGGATAGAAGATACCATCACATTATGTAGATTTATCTAAAGATTAGAGTGAATCATCGGCAGCGAGCTGGTTTAAACTGGCAGCCATCAGTTGTTTGTATATCTGTAAATCTACAGAACCAACTACTAAGTAAAGTGGTCAGTATTTTGTAGACTTGGAGTCATTTTTGGTTTATAACTAGTTAACAAACTTTACTTATTCAATGAAATATTTATTGTTTGACTATTATTATTAATATGTAAATTTTTTAGTTTTTTCTGGTTTCTTGCAATGGGAAACTAAAAAACAGCTAAATATTATGCTGAATGTTTGGATTCTCTGTCTCACTCTAAACATAAAAAATAAAAAATTTACATAATGATTTTAATTATTTAAATATTTAGGTATGGATAAACTCCAATTGAGTTTGATAGTCAAACTCGAATTTAGGACTACCTTATCATACAAACATTTCAGTATATTTGACTCACCATTTGTAATAATCACTAATATATATCATGCAAGGCTTCACCAAACAATGCAGCTTTTGAAATCAGTGAATGCACTTAAACTCTACGCAGAAACCATATTCCTCAAAACATTTTTCTTTACTTCAAAAAAAAGTATTTTAAGCGATCAGCACAAAGTATTTTTGTAAATTTTGTTTGAGTTCGAAGATGATAAGTGTGATTCATTTCCAGCGCCTGAGGATGTGCCCTTGCTGCTGATTGGCTGTTTAGACTTCATCATCATATTTATTAGTAAATCAGAAAAGTTAGCTCCATTCGGTAGAGACACCCGATGCGAAAGGAATACTTGGTTGTGACTGTATCATTTCAGCTAGTAAATCTTTCAATGAGGATTTACATGCATCAGTATTATAGTTCAGGTAATTTCTTTTTCTGTAAAAGTCAAGTGGTTTTGCTGATTTTACACTTTTTTGATAAACATACTTAACGCATATCAAAAAAAGACTATCAGTAAAACTTTGTCTTAATGTCCTTTTAAAATGAATTTTAGCATTTTAGCTATTTGGTCGAATTGAATTTCAAGTTATTAGCCTGTGCAAGTGATGCCGAATCTTGATTCTGATGTTACAATTCAGAGGTTTTTGCTGCTTGACTGATGTCATATAGAGTAGGTTTTGAGTCAGCATATACATGTATCTGGTTGTCTCTTGAGTCATAATTGCTGCTGAACTCAAGTATTTATCTTTCTAATTTATATGATCTAGAAAACGTTAGGTAAACAATTATGGTTTTTTTAAAAAGCGTTTTTATCAATAAATAAAAAAATTTATTATTATAACCAATAAAAAGCAATTCCTAACATATCAGTTATTTCAGAATGGCATTTTCATGGGTCGTCTCAATTCTAAAACTGACTGCAGTCAAGTTTTATGTAAATTAGTGATGTTTTCAGGACTGGTCTATTCTCAATAACAGTGCTATGGCATCTTACACAGGTACAATTGTTCCTCTTCTTCTATATAACACTGCTATGACATCTTACACAGATACTATTATTCCTCTGTTTCTATATAACAGTGCTATGACATCTTACACAGGTACTATTATTCCTCTGTTTCTATATAACAGTGCTATATGGCATCTTACACAGGTACTATTATTCCTCTTCTTCTAGCAATTTTTCACTAATTACTACTGCTACTTTACTGATACTTTTAATATTACTACCACTACTGCTACCCCTACTACTACTACTGATACTGTTACTACTACTATCATGATCTCCACTAGTACTACCCTGACTCCTACCACCGCAGACTGATGCTACGTTTACGAATACTGCTACTAATATTATAACTATTAATACTACTACAAATGCACAATATTTAAACATCACTTATTATTACCCCTACTGCTTTTAACATTACCTCTTAGTATTGATGCCATAAAAACATTTCACCCCTCGTATTCTTTTGTAGAAGCTATTACTAAAACCAGAGCTAGGACCTAGATTCTCTACAGACAAACTGTATTTCCACGGTAACAACCAAAGAAATCATGACTCTCAGTGAGTAAATATCTCATTATATGACTCAACTTTGTTATCAGAGTTGGTGACCATTTCAAAATGCAATATTGCACTCCTTTAGGTTTGCTGTGAATTTCAATTGCATTAATTCAATATCAAGTGATAATCTTGTTGCTCATCGTATGATAAAAGACTGGAAGAACAACTTATCAGTGTAATGATGATGTTGTGCCACAATGTTGTTTATGCCACAACATGCACTCATATTTTAGTATGTTCTCTGAAAAGCAATGTATCGAGAAAACATATTCCTTTTGACTACTAATTTTTTGTTATGCTTTGAACGCTAACTATTGTTAAATCAAGTCATCATCAATATAAATAAAATTTTAAGTCACCATTAACATAGTTTTCAATTGTATTACTCAAGCTGCACCATCATCATCATAGACAGGAATGTTTAATTCTAAAATAATTTTGTTCATTTTCAAACTACTATGAAAATCATGTCTAGATGAATGCAACTATTTTTAACAGGTTTTGCTTGTGGCTAAAAGGAAAACTCTGTACTTGCCATTTTAAAAGCTAGAAAAACCATCACTAGACAACCAACATTTTTTTTATTTAGAGAAGATAAACTGTTTTTAAAAAATTGTATGTTTGTACTGGGTGTATTTCAGCAATTCATGTTAATTGCTGAATTACAACTCGTGATTTTTTATCTTTCTTGCCTAAAAATGTCACCATGTATACAGTATACTTATGTGTACTATATCTGTACAATACACTTTAGAAGTGTCATTTTCAAAAGTGCCTGTATTATGATTTTATGAAGTGTTATTTGGTTGCGCTAATAAAAAGCAGATTTCTTAAAAGAGCCATTCAGAAATATCTCTTTGTGATCATCTAACTCTCTTCTTCAGCCATTAGAGTTTTGTTTTAACAAACATTTGAACTGGTTTTAAATAAATGTTAGAAAGTCAAACTTTTCGAAGTTGTACTATTCCTTGTGCCAACAATATTTCAAAACTATCAATAGTTTTAAGTTGAGGAAACAATACACCTCCGTACATGATTCACCCATCACTAAAAGACTAGAGAGCTTATAAATTGTGTGTAGATGGAGATAAATTTGTTAGACTGGAGTTGATGACTGGCAGCTGACCATTGTCATCTAGACATGTTTTAGAATTAGTTTTAATACACTTTAATACACGTTTAATACTCTTTGTAGTTGTGATCTTTGTGGTGGCGAACATTAAATCAAAAAATTAAAGCTGATAGCAATAGGAGATAACGCGCCACATCATTTCTGCGTCAGTTGAAAGGTGTAAAATCTTTATTACTGATGAAATTGGTGAAACTGTTTCACTGTTTGTAGCTGCCAAAGAATATCGTCAGCTTGAATGGACACCTGCTAATGTATCCTGTGATGACAGCCTGAAAAAGCAAATGTGCGATGAACTGCAAAATGTCTATGAAACTACTAACAGGATTGAAAGAATCAGCTTGCTTGATTTTAGCTTATCCGGATGGATATGGGCAGGTGCGCTGCTCTATACTCCCTTATGCATCCTCGGGATCCTAGGCAACCTTCTAACACTAATTCTTTTTTGCAAATATATGCAGAAAACCACAACATCAATCTTAATAATTGCGCTAGCAATTGTCGACCTGGTTATATGTATGACAGCGATGCCAATAGCCATATACACACTTGTTGGTGGAAATTCAGGCTCAAACTATTTTTGCAAAATCGAAAGGTTTATGGTATACTTTGCAATTCCTCTGTCATGTGGTATTTTGTTTTTAATAGCTTTGGACAGGTTTTTGCTAATAATTTGCCTTAACAGAAATCTAATAACTCCATTCAGAGCAAAGGCTTCCATCTTGTTTCTTCTTGTGATATGTTTGGCAGCCGCGATTCCTCAAACTCTTGGTTTTTCCACACGAACAAAAATGGATGTTCCATACTGTCATGAGTTTTTCTGTGACTTTCGCATCTGTCAACCAGATGATACTTATTTGCCAAACAACGTAGTGAAAAATTTACAGAAAAGTGTAATTTTTGCTTTTTTAATTATAGCATGCCTTATCACTATTTTCTACTCAATGATATTTACTAAAGTCTACAAAATGCACAAAAAAATGATAAATTATAAGCCATCGACAAAAAAGTTAAAAGCAATAAACTCAACAGATACGACGAGCTCTAGTGACCTTGATCAAACTATAAGTAAAAGTGCAGCATCCCCAAAAAATAGTAACTTTGATGGAGTTTTAACTGAAGAGATTGCTTTGACAAACAGCGATGCTACGAGACCAACTTCACAGAGAATGAAAGAAAATAGAAAAAATCTCCCTCATTTGAAAACGGCAGTAACACTTTTTCTTGTGACTGCGTCTTTCATCCTTGCTTATTCTCCAATGAGCGTCATGATCGTATTCGATATTTGTGAAAAACGAAAAAAATACGATGGTTGCTTGAGAAATGATTATCGAAAATTTTTATGGCAGTTTTATTACCTTAATCACGTAACAAATCCTATAATTTACTCATATTTAAACCCACAGTTCAAAAATGCTCTTCGAACATTTTATAAAAAATACTGCTGCATGAGTCGCCTGTTCTGTTGTCCTGAGAAATCATCAGAAACGAGTGCAACTTCTGCAAGCACCACTACAACGGCACTTTCTGCATAGACAAACAAAAATGGTTTGGTTGATCTCCTAACTAATTTCTTGCGATGTGACGATGCAATCACATGATGACAGGAAAACTATCATGTGATAATGTGTTCATATAACCATGTCAACACTGAAAATTTTCACTGTCGTGTAGTGATGTATTCATGAGACAATGTAATCATGTACTCGTGTGGTCACATAGAAAAAAAATGTGGCTACGCACCGTTGAACTAGTAATATTACGTACCCAATTGCTGCTTATAACAATAGTACTTATGATAGAGGCTGGTTGCTGACTTGATTTCATGTTTACCTTGTGATAGTTTGCTTAACAGCCTTGATTTATTTCTTATCTCATAATAGCTTTTATGCATTTCACTCTAATAAACTGTAAGTATTATATTTTTTATTACTCTTCGAAATAAGAACATAATAAAAGTTGTTTTTGTCAAATTGGCAATGTGCCAATACTTTACTGTGTAAAGTATTGCTCGCTTGCTACATTGAATACTGTTCAATATTTACACAACCAAGTCGATTTTATCACAGCATCCCCTACTACAAGGTACAGCTTTGGTTCCTTAAAAATGAATAGCTTTTCCCTACAAATGT